>NW_027507785.1:242465051-242673611 GCF_037356315.1 Lithobates pipiens
CTACTGAGGCTTGTTGTTTTGCAAACTTTTTAGAAAGAGAAACTATACTGGCTTTTTTGTTGTTAAACTTTATATATATATATATATATATATATATATATATATATATATATATATATATATATATATATATATATATATATATATATATATATATATATATATATATATATATACAAATTGTATATACATACAGTATAAAACAAATAATAAAAGCTTACTAGGTAAACCAAACCTGGGTGCCCGAGATTGTACAGAAGGAAAGTGAGGGAGACACAACATCAGTGAGAAAAAATGTCATTCAGGGACAGATTGCATCTTATGGCACATCAAGGGAAAAAAAGATCAGCAATGGACCATGCAGAATAGGAACAAGCATAGGTTTCAACTTCGCTGTAAATCTCCTAACTCCACCCCAACATCTCCAGCTACAATGCATGCTTGACCAGACAGATGTCTCTTCCTTGGCTGCTGGAGCATGGGAGCAGCACATGGATGACACTGGTCAGCAGCAAAACATCTGCAATTCTCCTCCTTCTCACTCCTCCCAATTCACCACTTCCCATATGCCACAATATCTCTATCTCCATTTTCTGCAACATCAATGGCCTCAAGAAATAAAGATAGAAGTCTGACAATAGTTATTTTGACAGGCCTAACTCAAGACATGTGACCTCTTATGTGCCGCTAAGGCTCACCAATATGGGGTATGTGTGCGGACTCCTCTGTCTCTGCTGCAGAGAGTGCTGGCAAAGGACAGAGCCCGTCCTGGCTATAACTCAAGGGAGAAGAAAGAGTTAATCCCTAATGCCACCCCTCCTGTTTTGCTCCACTCATCGAAGCCTAATCATTCCCCTTTTAATAATACCCCTTACCTTATCTCTCTATATTGTATAATGGCCTAGTAAAAGGTTTTTATAATGTTTAGTATGCATGTGTGCATGTCTGTGCGATATTTCTGTCTCTTGTTTCTGACATAATCCACTGTAATTATTATTTCTTAAACATAAATGCAGTCTGGTAAAACCATTTATATGGTGCAGCATGTTTGTGCTATACTTCTGGTACTTGTCTTTGACCTAATACAATATAATTGTTTTCACAATTAAACCTGCCTTCTCTCTCCCTCTGATATTGCTGCTCAATCAAACTGCTTACATATGATCAAGCCACTGTGCTGTCATAATATACTGAATTTTTTTCACAAGAAAACGTTGTCTCTGACATCATCCACTGTAATTATTTATTGATTCAAAAAATGCCTTGTCTGCTATTTGAATGCAGTCTACCAATAAGGCTTACATAGTGTGTAGTTTGTTTGTTCTATTTTTCTGGTTATTGTCCCTAAAATAACATACAATAATTTTTATTTCCTGATAAAATTGCCTTTCTACTTCTTCAAATGCAGCCTAATAAAACCACTTACATGATATGCAGCATGCCCATGCTGCCTTGTCTGTCCTTCTTATATTGCAGCCCAAACAAACTGCTTAAATACTCTCCAGCCACTGCGTTTTATGTTTAGCTATTGCCTCTGAAATATGGCTCTGTAATTTGTATTTCTTCATAGCAACTGCTTCATCTTTGGAATATGGAGTTGTGGTTTGTAAGTGTTTTTGTGCATTCTGTGTTTGACATTTTATTAACATTTATAATCAATACAGTGTGGTACTGCAGTAATAAAATATCGCAAGCTATGAAACCGTGAAAGCTATGTTTTGCCACTGTTTGGTAATTGTTCCAAAGTTAATCGATTTAGCTTTTTTCTTTGTAAGCTACCTTTCAATAGCTTTTATATCTGTTCTGTTTCCTATTACAATGACTTAATTCTGGCCTATTACTGCTAAATAAAAAGCAATCATATTTTGAATACCTAAAAATACTTATTTTTCATGTTAAAATTTATCAGATATGGAAGAAGCTGCTATATGTAAGCCACAGAATAATGTAAAAGAAAAAAATATGTAAAACACTTACAAATTGAAGAATTGGTGTTTTTCCCATATCGCACTTGATGTCCCATACAGCGGGGGCCCTTGTTCTGTCCCATCCACATCAGGGGCCCTTGTTCTGCCCCCAGTGAATGGTATTTCTCAATTTTTTTGGGGGGGGCATTGGTACATGTTTCCCTGGCAAAGCCTAGCACCCTTTGCCCCTTGTTTTTTGAAAATACTTTGCCTATTAGCCTTGAAAATGCCCAGAATTGTTTTCCAAGATTCGCCTCCCATTGATTTCAATAAACTTTTGAATAAAGTTCACAATTAACAGTTTTTACGATGAGTTTGAGGAATGGCCCACAAATTTAACTCAAGCACATTTGCTTATCACTAGTGCTGTTAGTAGCAAAGCATCTGTGTCTTCCTGCGTGGCCACCATTCCCCCTTGTTTCTCTCTCTGGTTTCGCTGGGATAAAAATAGGTTTAGAAATTTTCCCCAATTTGGCCACACCCACTATGCACCATGACACATTATATATGCCACATCATCACTCTCCTGATGGCGTCTAAGGGTGCCTTAAGTCTTTCACAATCCTAGAAATCCTAGAAATGTCCCTGGGTAAAACAAACATGATTAAAGCAACAAATATTAACAACCTCTGGGCTATAGAGACTTTCACAAGAAAAAAAGCACATAGTTAATATACTGTATATTTTCACATACTTCTTCAGACGAGAAAATAAACTCTGTATTCCATTGATTTATTCCAATTATGTTGACTGTGTTCCTGTGAGTATACATAATAGTAATACATACAATCTGCATGCACCACTTGACTATTGAAGAGACACAAATGTCTCATTATGCTGAAAATCCCACTTCGCAAGTCACAAATTAGGGAAATTTGTAGCAGTGAGTTAAACATATTTTAACTATAGCAAGGTTCATTTGTGATAGCAGGTAAAAAAAAAGTGTTACTATTTATTAATAATTTTGATTTTGTCTACATATTATTTGCTGTAACATTGATGTTTCTCAAAAAAAAAAAACAGTTTTGGCAATTAACACTGAATTCTGTAAGTGTTAGATAAAAAGTACGTAATTCCTAACTAAAAATTTGTCAGGAATAAAAGCAAATGGTAAATAGATCACACATTGTCATAGACTCTTTAACATTTCACAATCAATGACATGGGCAAGGCAGGATATGCAAGGCCTATATGTTCCTAAAACACAGTATACATATCAAAAATTAAGTTCACCTTTGGAACATGTTAAATATTCTACCCATTTTTAGGATGGCAGGCAATCTTCTCCCCAAACCAACTGTCACAATTTGAAAACAGCGTGAACGTGCGGGGCTTTGCTCACAAGGCTGCATCTTCCATTCACAGTTACCTGTGACTGAATCCCTACAAGTACCATTGTGTCTGATATCTTGTAGTCCTCAGTGAGCTGCCAGGGCACTGGTCAGTGTGCTCATATTCTCTTGATTTTACTTGCAGGAGTTTTTTGCTGAACTAAAGTGTGCTTAGAAAAAAAATAATAAATGTACATTTTTTTACTTGCATTTACCTGTGCATTTATTAGGATTTTCATATCTAAAACCAAAAGCAAAAACTTAATATATTCCAATGTAGATGTACTGACTGCATTAATTTTCATTTTTTAAGGCAAACAACTTTTTCACCAATTACACAAGATACCTTATCTTTATTGTAAAAACTACTAGTCCTGTCACTCCACCATGTATGGAAGTGAACAAAGGAAAATGTGTTTGAACTGCAACCTGTATAACAATCATGGCTGCCCCCTTAGATACAATGAAGAATTGAGAGTAGACAGGAAAGGACAGGAATTGTGCTATTTGAAGGATTACCAGGTGGAAATAAAGAAAACAAGCCACCACATCTAGGAACTGCAATTTAAAGAATCTTTAAAAATTTTTGATAAAAAAAAAAATAAGAATCTTCTAACTACTTTAGGCTTGATCACCCCAGATAACAATGGATACGTGGAAAATATAAAACCGATAAAAAAAACATTTAGATCTTAATTTTAAAGTCTGAATAGAGAATCGGAACTTATTAGCTACCAAACGTCACTGCAGTTTGACTTTTACAATATGCTCAACCTTTTAAATGCAATAATAGCAGGTTATGTGCACAGGGCAAAAACTCATAGCGATATACAGTGCTGAAGTTTACTACTCTCAACATCAAAGGCAGATAAATCACAAGGCACCCCAATGAATTTTCAGGGGGCCAATTACAATCTCCATACTATTCAGTATAACATACAGTATAGATAGTGCACTTGGTAAAGACTGTGCACCTGATGTTCACTTCACAAGAGAGGGTGCACTTTAGGCAGTACAGAAAGCCAGTAAAGAAAGTGAAAAGAAGTGGGGAAAGATGTAACTTTGCCTATGGCCCAAGTCTGCCTTTATTTACTTTGGCTCAGCATCAAGTGCATAGACATAAACTTAGATAATTTAAAGAACACCTTAACTAGCTAATCCCCCCCCCCCCCCCCCAACACCACCACCACCACTTCTTAAAGGGTTATTTTGGTGGGAGTAGATACCTTTTTCTCATAGGTATCCATGCCTACTTCCCAAATTTTACTCTGTAATATTGGCCAGCCCCCCCCCCCCCCCCCCTCGCCACATGTCCCAGGAGGCTGCAAGACCAATGTGACAGCGCTGCATGATTGTGTGCATGGGTAGTGGACAGCTGACTGTGAAAAACGGGAAGTCACAGCCAGCTCCCACAGCCAAGATGGCAGTACCGAAGATCAGAAGACTGGGGAAGAACTGTCCTGGAACAGATATAGCTAGACTCCAGAGCTGGCTTATTAAGTGTTTATTTCCCAAATGTCAGCAGCTACCATATTTGTAGCTGCTGGCTTTTATTTTTATTTTTTTTAAATGGCAGGAGCTCCTCCTAAAGTATAAGGTATAACAGAACCCTTGCACAGTGAGACCTGCTAAGCTTGATATTGATGCATTGGAGTAATCCTGATATAACTAATTTTATGGCTGTCTGAGGATGTTTGACATTTTTGGGGGTAAACCGATACTTAGCATAATATTTCACTAAGGATGTGTGCCCATCTGTGACATAATATATTTTCTGCCTTTTTGGGGATCTCTACTACAGCTAGTTTGTGTTCCCTTATTGCCAGCTGATTACTTAATGTAGCCCTACTGGCACCAACAGACCTATTGAGTTCCCAGTAAGGATCTAGTCCTTTAACAGTAAGATCCAAATAATCATCCAGTACTGTTGTCAGCAGAACCCACAGAGCCTTCTACTGTACTTCCTAAATGGCAGCCTATGGCAATATTTTCGAACCTACTGTGTAGCCCTATAGGCAATTTATCCAAGGATGAACCCCACTAAGAACAGTAGCCCCAACATGGTTACAACATCCTTGAGAAAAAGATGAATGGAGCTACCCATATCATTTTGTTGTTTCAGAATATCTAGTTAAATATATGCAGCTGACTTCCAACCTTCAAAAAGAAATACAGTATTAAAACTACAAAAATTACAAAAGGGGAGTAGAAAAAAAAAACATACTCAGACTTATTAAAAGGTCATAAGAAAAATAACTGTGCATGTATTTTCCATTTTAATACATTAAAATACAGAAAACCTTGAGTGTGCTACTTCCATATTAAATGGGCTCATTTTTCCATATTTCATTTATTATTTGAATATAAACCAGTTTAAATAAATCTACGGGATTACATTTGTCAAACGAGCAAGTGTTAAGCTGGTGTTCATCAAAATTATATACATAAAACCGGGCAGAAATGTACACATATAATTAGACGTACATTCAGCCTTGTATGTGTCAGTGTAATTTACATTGTGGTGGACTACATTCATTTTCATGATTCTGATTTGGAATGGAGCAAAGATAAAGTACAGGCAAGAAAATGGGGACTGCTGGGCTGTGATATGCACTGTGAAATACAGGGGACAAAATAATAACTAAAAAAAAAAAAGATTAGAGGCTTTGAAATAGAGTGCTTGTTGCTAGCACAGATCCTTAGAGAAGAGTTTTTTACTTAATCTTTGTAATAATGAAATTACTTCTTAAATCCCAAGATACATTGCACAGCATGCTGTTTTATGCTCACCCTCTCACACTCTTCTGCCGATAAATGTGGACCTTTGAAATGCATTGAAAATAAAAAAAAGAAATTAAAGCGTCTTGAACATGTTTTTTTCTGTATCTGTAAGCAATTCTGATTACTGACCATGTTTTTGGTGATTCATCTATTCCTCGTGCGAGGACAACAATTAAAGAGTAAACAGAGAATGGGGTTGCTAAGTGAGAAATCAGCAGAAATAAGGATGTAATTAAAGGTATAATCTGTTCCGTTTGAGCAGTTTCTGGCTATCTCTTTTTAAAATGACAATTAATAATATTAAGTTGTTCATTTGCAAGATGTTTGCTTCATTTATCAGCCTATAAAAGACTGTCTGGCACAGCAAAAAAATAGACAGAAAAAGTAAAAAGAGAAAAGTAGAAATAATCACAGGAGTATATGACACAAAACAGCATCCAAGCTTCATTAGTTTTTTTAATTTAGTATACGGTGACGTTCTACTCCTACGGGGCCATGTCCAAATCGGTTTAGAATAGGAATGATTCATTTGTAAAAAGAGAAAGCCAAGAATTATCTATGAAAAATTAAAGCAAAAAAATAAAGCTTCCAATGTTATCAAAAGCAAATTGTCTGAATAAAAGCTAATATATTTGTCCTAAATGAGTTTGAAAATTAAGGTGACTCTATCACCATCGGAATCAAAAGTAAATGGAGTCCATCATGTAAAAGATGAGTATGTTTATATTACCTTTCTTGCGGGCCATGTTTTCAAACTCTGCTGCTCTGCAGATCTTTGACCACTTCTGGGTACATGGAAAATCTGCTTCTCCCACCACAGACTATGGTTCCTCCCACTAGCTCATACATCACTGCAGGATGTTTAGTTTGAACCCTGTGGTAATAGGATCATTTTAAACTTAAAGGATAAGTGCATTTTTTTTTTTTTACCCCCCTTTTCTGACCTAAACAATTCCACCCTCTCTCCTCCCAGATGTCTTCTTACCTCCAAACAACAGGCTTTGTCTTTGTTTATTCACATCTGCACCCTAATGTCGCGTACACACGATCGGAATTCTCATCGGAAAAAGCTCTGATGGTTTTCCCGACGGAATTCCGATGGAATTCGGCTCAAGCTGTCTTGCCTACACACGGTCACATCAAATTATGATCATTTATAACACGGTGACGTACAACACATACGACATGACTAGAAAAAGGAAGTTCAATAGCCAGTAACCAATAGCTTCTGTCTCATAGTTGAATCTGCGCATGCGTGATTTTTGGCGTGTCGGAATTGCATACACACGATCGGAATTACCGATAGAAAGTTTTTCCGTCTGGAAAATTGAGAACATGCTATCAATTTTTGGCTGGAGGAAATTCGGGCAGCTAAATTCCGATGGAGCAAACACACGGTCGCATTTTCCGATGAAAAGCTTTCATCTGTCTTTTTCTGGCCGGAATTCCGATCGTGTGTACGCTGCATAAGTCTTCAGTGCCCTAGCCACACCTGTGCAGTAACTCTCTAAAGACTTCAAATGGGCTGTGTGTTGAGCATCTACACCATTGGGAGATGGCTCTGGAAAAGTCTATGGCTATGTTTCCACTATTGCGTTCCCAAAGTCGTGCGATTTTGGCACAATTTTTTACCGCTTTTATTGCTGCCACTTGAAGCTGTGTATTCTTGAGGTCTGTGGACCTCAAGTCGCATAAAAGTGGGACCAAAGTAGTGCAGGGAATACTTTGAAGTCGCTGCATCTTAAAGTCGCACAGATATGAATGGTACTCATTGAAAATCATGGGGAACGACTTGCCATGTGACCTTTCAGCCCCAAATTGCATAAAAAGTTGCACTAGTGGAAACCTAGTCTTAGTGGATCTACTGTGCAGACATAGCCAGAGAGAAAGACAAGACACGTTTAGGTCATGGAAGGAAAGCAGTAAGCATGACTGCAAAACATTGTTTTTAAGTGTGCACCTATCATTTAAAGGCACAGTGTACACAACCAGTAAAACTAAGTAGATGCCAACAGGTTACATCAGCACCATGTCATAATAATGTTTGGAACTGTAGCAATATGACTTCCTTGCTGAATTACCAGCATTATACCTTTCTATTTCCTTACAAAAGAGTGTTGGACCTCCATGAGCTAGTAATTGACCATCCCTGTCACATTCTTTGTAGGAAAATGGTGGTGGTGGTTGCAGGAATATTAGTTGCAACAATTGATCAGCTCTTTTGATAATGCACTTCCTAGTACAGATCCTAGGCTGGACCCCATCAGTAAAGGCTATGATGGTCAATAGAGCAGCAAGTGAAGTCAGGAGATATACACAACCAATTGAATTCTCATCCCTTCATTGTTTACTAAATTAGAGAGATCACTTTCGGGTGATGGTCTTTTAAATACATCTAGTTAGTAGTAGTAACATTCAACATCATTTGTTCTATCATTTAAATGAAATGTAAGCACTCATCCAAGTAGAATTCTCAGTGCTTGGATGAGTGGTAAAATGTCTTGAACATTACAGTACAAGCCCAGTTGATTGTGACTAACTACTACTGATTATACCATGACCTGGATAAAAAAAAGAACAGTCACAGATGTCTTGAATGTGCCATTCACTGCTGTGAGCAACAGTTTTGCTTGCCCTTTTTTCTAGTTTATGACCCAGCATTGGCTCTCTGTGATATACTTCATGTTACAGGATCACGAGGAAAGGAAAGGTGAAAAAACGATTGTAACAGAAATAATGTGAGTTTTTTAGTCACTCTATTCCACTAAAGATTTACTTCTCTGATGACACACAATTTACTTCTCTGATGACACACAATTGGCAAGGTCTATGGTTTCTTCTGCATTGCATATATAACTCAAAAAAACGTGCAAACTGAAATGGAAATGTCCTAATAACAGAAAGCTATAATAACAAATTAGAACCCAAATAATTGCTACAAGTTACTGCAGTTTTCATATGATCATTGCCCTTTGCACTGCCTCAGTAAATAGTTTCACTATAGCCATGCAATAAATATGCACTCGTTCTCTTTATTACAGGGTCTAAGGCTAGTCGTACATATGTAGCAAAAATGATCAAGGGCAACCTACCAACAACTGCTCATACATTTTCATTTATATCTTTATGGCAGAGGTAGTAGTATGTTGCCTCATTTCAATATGTTAGCAATTGAAAAATGGGTAGTTAAAACTGAAACTATGCATCAGGAGTTTGACTTTTTTTTCTGCCTCTAAATGCCCCTATATGTTATGCCAAGTACACAAAGGCCGAATGTTGGGAGACATTGGCCGGCTCAATAAAAACCAGCCGACATTCGGCACGTGTGTATATCAGCTGGTCTGACAGAAGCCAGCCATTTGGCCGGCTTCTATCAGACAAACATGCTGAAAAACCAGCAGCCGACTGGCTCCCGATCAGGCTAAGACCGTTGACCGGAGTGTTCTGGTGGGGGGCTGTCCTCCTGTCAAAACAGAACAGCTCAGCGGAGATCACTGTGCTAATGTTGGACTGTTAGTACAGCGGCTCTGACCAGAACTGTTAGTATATTTTAGTTCAACCAGCAGGGTTGAACAGAAAAAAAATATTAGTATTACCAGGCTATAGCCTATGTATCCATGCGCACACAGGCATTTACAGGAGTTTGGAGGCAGGAGCGTTTGGAGGCAGAAAAAAAATATTACTTAGATGCTAAAATGCATCTAAACGTGTTTACAAAAGCATGGCTTAGGCATGTTTTTGAAGTTGCTTTTCTCTTGCCAGGAGAAAAATGTCTACAAAGGCCCCAGTGTACATGAGGCCTAAGTTACCTATATATCTGCACAAAAATGTTAATTCATACCTGTGTACGGTACCCATCTTAGGGCAGTCTGCCAAAACAGTCAGGATAGGAGGCACCATCATTCCAGAGACAATTTGGTGGCTTTTATAGTACCACAAATGATAGATGTGGTAAGCACCTTCTTGTTAGATGTGGCTATTTCTGCGGATGGCCATATCTGTTGGAGACTGAGCTGCATACGGATACTTCTGGTTGCCTGAATTGTTCATATATGGACAACTTTAGACCACATTTGTGATATTTTATGAAGATGTCAGCAACTCACCAAGAATAACAATATGGTATATGATAAAACAATGATAGATAACACTGTAATACACAGTAATATAAAGAATAATACACAAAGAGCTCAGATGCCTTTTAAATCAAGGATTAATCAATACATAATAGAGACTTACAAGTTTTCATTTTCATTCAGTTATGCTGCAATCTGGTAGTGTTATTGATTGTTTTGTGGCAATATAACACAGTAATAAACCTAAGCAAACAGCAGGGAACAAATCACTAGTAAGACTATGTTTAAATTGACAGTTGAACATGTGTGAGCATGATGAGAATGATGTCATTTGACAGGGTTCCTGGACTACTCCATGAACTTAGCCTAAGCACGTCAATTTGTGCCATATGTTTTTATTGGTAAAGAGCTCACTGAATGTGAGTGTAAGAAACATTTCGTGCTGTGCTTCATTTCAACCCCTTTAAACAACAGTAACACGTCCGGACCTGCATCATGTCATTGATTGTAGCTCTTCAACTTAGCAGAATCAACGTGAAGTTTAACACTTTCTCTCTACCATGGGCAAACAGTCTTGTTATTACAGAATCTACTGTGAGGATACTGTAAAATAATAAGCAGACCGAAGTTTAACCTATGAGCTTGACCCTGACTCATTCCACCTCTCTGCATGTCTGACATGAGATCACAGAATTTAACAATGGAAATTCCTCCCAATTTAATATAGATCGGGCATGGATGTAGGTGATAGTGCTGTTCTCCCCTATTAGGCGTTGTTCAGTATTTTCGCCAGCAGATCCACGGTTGACTGTTTAACATGCAACTGAGGTACATCTCAGCTAAAATGGCATCTCAGCAACTGCTTAATTATTGCTTAATGGAAACAAATTGATAGTTATCTACAATAAGCTTTTCTCTCATTTGGATGACCTAACATCAGTTAAGAAAAATAATTGTAAATAAGAAAGGCTGTTTTATCTAAAGGACTAGTGTGGAAACGCACATTTTGCATTCGGCAAAAATAATTGTTTTACTAAAATGTTTAACAGTGTAAGGGGCCTTACTAGTGAGGCTAAAGAGAAGTTTATGGGGACAATTTATTTTTATATCCCTCTAGCTTTTGGCTTTGGCACACTGTCCATCATAGAACCGTAAACAACAACAATGGCCTCCTATAACATAACAAAAATTCCCTTCTAATGGTATTAATCAATCAACTCTCACAGGGGGTGTTTGCCCATGCACCAGGAAACCCAGGGACGTTGCCCTTAAATGTTTAGGACTTTATTAAAGTAGATTTGTTTGATGTGTGTTTTTTACTTATAGAAAGAGGTGAACTGAGAGATACCACTCTACCTCAATTTGTCATTGAACTCTGTCTCCTCTTAGTGGCTCTGTCTATACTGCAGTAAAAAACGAAAGGAAGTACAAAAAGGACCTTGGCTGGGGCAGTTGCCAGAAAGCAAATTCTGACACCTGTCACACATTAAAACAATTGGGGTTTTACACCCCTTTCTACAAGGCCACCATAGAACCACCTGCAGCACACAACTGGCCTAGGACATGTTTGGAGGTTCCAATGTTCAACTTGTATATGCAGGGCATACACTCCTGTTGTATTACCTTTATGTTTTGAAGTACTTGTTCATTTTTTTGAATACCAATGCAATTTACTTTTAAAAGGATTTGTAAAGTCACTTAAGATAATGAGTTGAACATAAAGGACTATAAATGTACCATGGTAACAGCTTTCTATAGGGATTTCTTGCAGCTGATACAGAGAGCTCAGGCACAAAGCCGAAAGGGCAGTTTCATTTAAAGCCATTCCAATCAGTGCAGGCACGGGAACCATTTGATGCCTTTGTTCCTGGTCAAGTGTTAAGCCAGGTTCACATATGTGCAAATTGGATGCGGGTTTCCCCACATCCAATTCGCATGACATGCAAATGTGACCAGCTCTCAATGGAGCCGATTCACACAGGCAAAATTTCAGACCTGATTCGCACCTGAACCAGTCAACAGAAATGTACTGAACCCGCACATATGTGAACCTGGCCTTAAAGACACCCTATAGAGTTGTAGAGGTGCTGACACTTAAAATGAACCTGTGGCCAGGTTACGAACATTCAAATATTTACACATTCTCAACAATAGCTGTAAATGGGCTTTAAAAGCATCCCTATCCTATCTTCACAGTTGCATGCACTGTAGGGTAATTCATCCTCAAAGATAACAAGAAATGCATCTCAAAAAATGATGCACCTACCAGTAGTGACTTAGCCTTAGCCTTCTAGCCTTATCATTTCTAACATGGGCACAAAGTAGGTATTAAGGTAGAGAGAGAGAGAATAGAGTATTGGGAGCAAACCTTAACAACCTTAATGCTTCCCTTGTGAACTTTGAGGATAAATTGCTCCACAGTGCCGGCAGCTACAAAGGCATGTGAGTGTTTATTATACAGCTAATTTACAGTGTGTTAACAATATATATATATACTTGACTGTCCATAGCCTGGCTACAAGTTCACTTAAATAAACACTGTCACCTGCCCATTTAAAAAAATATATGCCCCAGTATGCATATATAACATAAAATTCTGTATTCACATACACCTGCATATAGATAACAGATGTATTCCACAAACACAGCATTTGGGGGAATGCATCCAAATGCTCTATGTGGGTTTAAGTGAGTGTTAATGGACAGTTGTAAGCAGAACCTGGGCTTCCCTGGCACAGAAAAAAAAGACAGAATTTTACATTGTATACCCCTAAAGTGCTTGTACAGTGGGCAAAAAAGTATTTAGTTAGCCACCAATTGTGCAAGTTCTCCCACTTAAAAAGATGAGAGAGGCCTGTAATTGCCATCATAGGTATACCTCAACTATGAGAGACAAAATGTGGAAACAAATCCAGACAATCACATTGTTTGATTTTTGAAAGAATTTATTTGCAAATTACGGTGGGAAATAAGTATTTGGTCAATATCAAAAGTTCATCTCAATACTTTGTTATATATCCTTTTTTGGCAATGACAGAAGTCAAACGTTTTCTGTAAGTCTTCACAAGGTTGTCACACACTGTTGCTGGTATGTTGGCCCATTCCTCCATGCAAATCTCCTCTAGAGCAGTGATGTTTTGGGGCTGTCTCTGGGCAACACGGACTTTCAACTCCCTCCAAAGGTTTTCTATGGGGTTGAGATCTGGAGACTGGCTAGCCCACTCCAGGACCTTGAAATGCTTCTTATGAAGCCACTCCTTTGTTGCCTGGTCGGTGTGTTTGGGATCATTGTCATGCTGAAAGACCCAGCCACGTTTCATCTTCAATACCCTTGCTGATGGGAGGAGGTTTGCACTCAAAATCTCACGATACATGGCCCCATTCATTCTTTCATGTACATGGATCAGTTGTCCTGTTCCCTTTGCAGAGAAACAGCCCCAAAGCATGATGTTGCCATCCCCATGCTTCACAGTAGATATGGTGTTCTTTGGTTGCAACTCAGCATTCACTCTTCTCCAAACACGATGGGTTGTATTTCTACCAAACAGTTCTACTTTGGTTTCATCTGACCATATAACATTCTCCCAATCCTTTTCTGGATTATCCAAATGCTCTCTAGCAAACCTCAGACGGGCCCGGACATGTACTGGCTTAAGCAGGGGGACACATCTGGCACTGCAGGATCTGAGTCCCTGGCGGCGTAGTGTGTTACTGATGGTAGCCTTTGTTACATTGGTCCCAGGTCTCTGCCTAGTCATTCACTAGGTCCCCCTGTGTGATTCTGGGATTTTTGCTCACCGATCTTGTGATCATTTTGACTCCACGGGGTGAGATCTTGCATGGAGCCCCAGATCGAGGGAGATTATTAGTGGTCTTTTATGTCTTCCATTTTCTAATTATTACTCCCACAGTTGATTTCTTCACACCAAGCTGCTTGCTTATTGCAGATTTAGTCTTACCAGACTGGTGCAGGTCTACAATTTTGTTTCTGGTGTCCTTCGACAGCTCTTTGGTCTTCACCATAGGGGAGTTTGGAGTGTGACTGTTTGAGGTTGTGGACAGGTGTCTTTTATACTGATAACAACTTCAAACAGGTGCCATTAATACAGGTAATGAGTGGAGAACAGAGGAGCCTCTTAAAGAATAAGATACAGGTCTGTGAGAGCCAGAAATCTTGCTTGTTTGTAAGACACCAAATACTTATTTTCCACCATAATTTGCAAATAAAATTATTTCAAAAATCAGACAATGTGATTGTCTGGATTTGTTTCCACATTTTGTCTCTCATAGTTGAGGTATACCTATGATGACAATTATAGGCCTCTCTCATCTTTTTAAGTGGGAGAACTTGCACAATTGGTGGCTGATTAAATACTTTTTTGCCCCACTGTGTGTGAGGCCTTATACTTACTATGCAACTTCAGAACACACACATTTACGAGTTATGTGCAGGATGTACAACATTAGGGTCTATTTCAACCTGTCAAAGACATTGGTAACTCAAGTAGAGACACAAATGGATACCCTCGGTGAAAACTGCATGCCAGTATACAGTATATGCTGAAATAAAAAATAAAAAAACCCTATTAGAGTTAAAAAATAAAAAAATAAAAAATAAAAAGACAAGGAACCTAAAGAACTGTTAAGCAGCTTACTTCTGCCTAGATCAGAGCCCAAACAGGATCATTTAATTTCATGTCTCTTAACATCAGGCCAGGGGAGATGGCAACCTGAGGCAATAAAATGTTGGTCCAAATGCTGGGGAAGTTTGTCTTTTGCATATCCCTATAGTAATCAATAGAACTGAGCACCTCTTCTGCTTCTCCTGGTGGTTATGGACTTTTTCACTTTGTTGACTTTATGTATTGCATGATATTTGATATATATGGTTATATAGATTACACCATCCAGGTGTTTTTTTTAAAGTGCTGCCTACATTTGTGTGTGTTCAATCAGCTTGCTAACTTATTTAAGTTGATTTTCTTTTTTTTTTTTTTTTGTGAGGGGGGAGCTGTAGGTTCTACTATCACGGGAAAGGCAGAACGTCTATTGTGTCTATTAAACAATCAGGGTTCAAGATTGACCGTTAAAGAAGCTAGTGTACGTTGGGGGGGTTTTGAAGTGGATCCAACAGGCCCATTTCAAGCTAAATTTTGATGGTGTGTCACGAGCAATGTGTATCAGCTCTTCCATTGATGCCGAATTATTGATTCTGCAGAGCCATTCTTTGATTGTGGGTACCTGGTTAGAATTCCATTTGGTTGGGATACATTGTTTGGCTGCGTTTAGCATAAACATGGCTAATGACTTGTGGTAGGTGTTGTGTGATCCGGGAGAGAGATGTAATAAACAATGAACTGGAGAAAGTTCAATAGTATATGTAGTAACCTGAGTAGTAATTTTGCAGACTTCTGTCCAGAAAGGGACCAACAAAGGGCAGGACCACCAAATGTGCAGGAATGTTCCTATGTCGGAGAGGCATCTCCAGCATCTATCTTGTGTGTTTGGGTATATTTTGCTTAATTTCGCTGGTGTATGGTACCACCTGGTTTGTAATTTATAATTGTTCTCTTGTGAACTAACATTTAATGTGCCCTTGTGGGTGGTTAGAAAGATATTGCTCCATTGTTCGTCTGTCAAGGAGAGGTTCAAGTCCTCTTCCCAGCGTTTACAAGCGACATAGTCCCTAGGGTTCAATTGGTCGAAGAGGAGTGCATGTGTGTGGGCTATCAGGTGTCGTTGTGGGGATTGTTGAGAACAAAGTTTTTCAAAGGGAGTTTGTTCACGGGAGCAATCCCGATTTTTTTTCAATGAGTGGAGGAAGTGGGAAATTTGAATGTATGGCCATTGGGGGAGAAAGGGCGTTTTTGCTGCAATGTCTGAGGCGGATTGTAATTTACCTCTGGAGAAGAAATTGCCTGCCCTGGTTTGAGCTGGTGTCCAATCCGGGCCTAGGAAGTGGGTGGACATGCCTGGGGGAAAGTCTGGGTTTAGTTTGAATGTCGTTAATGGGCTGGGAATAGATGATATACGCGATTGTTTGCATATGCGTTGGAAATAATACAAAGTCGGACCAATTAATGGATGACTTTTTATAGTCAAGGGGATTCGGTTCGGGTCAATCCAAGGAATGGAGGCTAGGGGGGTAGGTGAGAAGGATGATTCTAGGGAGACCCAGTCTTTAGAGGTTGCGTGTAAGTTCCAGTCGGCAATTCGAGATAGGTGTATGGCATAGCAGTAGTTGGAAATGTCGGGTAGGCCAATTCCACCTAAAGCTTTGGGGCGCGTAAGAAATTGGAAGCCAATCCTGGGTCTTCGGCCGTTCCAGAGAAATCTGGAGCATATGGATTTATATGTCTTAAAAAATGTTGGTGGGATCCGAATAGGGACCGCTTGTAGGATGTAGAGAAGTCTCGGTAGAGCGTTCATCTTAAGGATGGCCGCCCTACCGAACCAGGAAAAAATCGGCTTGTTCCATCTTTGAAGGTCCAGGATTAACTTGTTTAATAGGGGTAGGTGGTTCTTAGAATATAGATCCTGTAGTTTGGGGGGGATTTGGATACCGAGATACGTTATGTGATCGGATCTCCATTGGAACGGGAAGTTACTCTCGCATTGCTGTAATGTGTCCTGCGCTAGGGAGATGTTGAGTGCATACGACTTTGAGAAATTAATCTTGAGATTGGATATTGATTGAAAGGATTGGAATTCAGCTAGGAGGTTCGGAAGAGTGGTTATGGGTTCGGACAAGAAAAGTAAAATATCGTCCGCGAAGGCGGCGTATTTGAATTCTTTATGTTGTGTTTGGATTCCTCTGATGTTTTGGTTGTTTTTTAATTGTTCAAGAAAGGGTTCTAGTGTTAAGATGAAAAGGACGGGGGATAACGGGCATCCTTGTCGCGTGCCGTTGCGTATGTGAAAGGCGTTTGACAGAGTGCCATTAACTTTTACTCTAGCTGTTGGATTAGAGTATAATGCCAAGATAAAGTTAAGCATATTAGGGCCCATGCCTAGTGTGCGGAGCACAGCTTCCATATATTCCCATGACACTCTGTCAAACGCCTTTTCTGCATCGAGGGACAAGAAAAACCCCTTTTGGCCCGACTGAGTTATGAGGTGATGCAGATTGAGGGCCTTGAGTGTGTTGTCTCTAGCTTCGCGCCCAGGGACAAAGCCTACTTGGTCAGTTGAAATGAGATCTGGAATCAGGGTAGCAATCTGTTTGCCAGAATTTTTGAAAAAATCTTTAAGTCCACGTTTAGTAAAGAAATTGGCCTGCAATTGCCTGTATTAGTGGTGTCCTTATCTGGTTTCGGGATTACGGCAATGTGGGCTTCCAAAAGCCCCGCGGGGAGTGTCCTAGTAGTGGCGGTTGAGTTAAAAGCTTTAAGAAAAGGGTTTTGTAGGGTGTCCGTAAAGGTTTTATAATAGACCGCAGTGAGGCCGTCTGGGCCTGGGCTTTTTGCTGGCTTAAGTTGTTTCACAGCCTGCTTCCATTCGGAAATAGAGATTGGGGCGTCCAAAGTGTCAGCAATGTCTGGGCATATCTTTTTCAGAGATGGGTTATCAAGAAGTAAACGTAGTTTGTCGGCTTTCAGTCGAGAGGGGGGGTTGTTGGGGTTAGTGAGGTCAAGATTGTAAAGTGATTTGTAGTAGTTTTCAAATTCCCGTGCAATGTCCTGATTTTTCACAATGGGTTTACCCGTTGGGGAGTGGAGCAGGTGGATCGTGTGTTTCGCCTTTTTCGTGTGGAGAGCCTGAGCTAAGAGGTGACCAGTTTTATTTCCGAATTCATAAAAAAGTTTCTTCGTGAGAATAAACTTTTTTTTCAGTCTAAGCTCCAAGTCTTCCTTGATGAGGGAGCGTATCTCTAAAAGTTCTGCTAGTGTGTTTTGAGCTAGAGTGCGCTTATGTGTAGCTTCTAAAGATTTAAGTCTGGAGAAAAGGGTCGCTAACCTAGCGGCTTTTTCCTTTCTGATTGCTAAGGCAATAGAGATAATCTTCCCCCTTATTACACTTTTGTGGGCTTCCCACTGTGTTACATGGGAAACATCAGGCGTGTCATTTTCTCGAAAGTAATTTATCAGGCATTCCCTAATGTCCGAGGTTCTGGCTTGGTCAGATAAAATGCTGGCGTCTAGTCTCCAGACATGTTTGCTGAAGTGTTTGTCAGGGAATACAAGCGTTACAGTAACCGGGTGGTGGTCAGAGCAGGTCATAGGTTCGATCGTGGCAGAGTATAAGTAATCAAGGGATTGTTGTTGGACAAAAATACAGTCGATGCGTGAATACTTTTTATGCGGTGCAGAATAGAAGGTATAGTCTTTATCCTGGGGATAAAGTGTTCTCCAGGTGTCATGGAGCAGGAGGTTTTGGAGACATTTTCTAATCTGTTTAATAGCCCTGTAGGGGAGATGGGACGTACCCGAGGAGGTGTCTAAAATTGGTTCCAGAGGGATGTTCAGGTCTCCTCTGAAAATCAGGAGACCTTCTTGAAAGGAGGACAATTGATTGATTGTTTCCCGAAAGAATTTCACTTGGGAGGAGTTCGGGCTATAGATATTTGCTAGAGTTACAGACCTACCATTGATGGTCCCTTTTAGGAATAGAAATCTACCTTCCGTGTCAACGAGAGTGTCTGAAATTTGGATAGATATATTTTTAGAGAACAGAATGGAAACACCTTTAGTCTTGGATGTGGGGGAGGTTGCATGAAAACTGCGGGGGAATGCTTGGTTTTGTAATTTGGGAATGGAATCCTGCCGGAAGTGAGTTTCCTGGAGGAAAATGATGTCTGCTTTCATAGATTTCATGTTAGTCAGTACTTGGGATCGTTTCTCTGGGGAATTTAGCCCTTTTGCGTTCAATGAAATTATTTTCAGGGAGGTGTTTTTGCTTGGTGAGTACGGGGAGGGCATGGTGGTCAGGGTAGTCAGCCAGCTAATAAAAAGAAATAGACGTAGGGATACAAGTGGTTTTAAAGGACCCCGGGAGGCAAAGAGCACGATAGAGAGGGGCTAAGCGTGGGAGGAGAAGGAGAAAAAAGGGGGGGGAGAGAAGAACAGATAAGAGGTGTCCTGAGGACGAGTATAATAGGTGTAGTAGGGGTAGTGGAGGATACCGGGTGCGGGAGCGAGCCTGTCGTCCCTATATTTCACTAGTCTAGTAACCGGGGCAGTCGACCGTGACTACCTGCGTCGGTCGCGTGGGGGTGGTGTGCAAGGTAACACAAGATGTACTCGCTCTGTTGTCCAAAATTGGCCAAAAGGCTGCTTGGCTTGGAATGTGCCGGTTATGTGACAGGAGGCGTGTGATTAGATGAAATCCGTGTACCTCTAGATCACAGAGGTCTAGGCGAGCCTGTTGTCAAGCGAGGCATAATCATGCTAGTTCGCATGGAGATCAAACTGGAGTAGGTAAAAATGGGTCTGGTAGAATCATGGACTGCGGAGTCCACCAGTGGTATCTGGAGCTGAGCAGCATGAACAGTGAGAGATCCCATTACTGCAAAAATTATACAGTGAAAACACTTAAATAGAACTAAAGAGTCATAGTAGAAAAAGTCTTTAGTTTGTGTAACAGAGAATAGAGTGGTGTGTAGTAAACAAAGGCACTGAGACCTCACAGACCATAACAATCTGCATAAACACATAAAGATGAGTAAAAGAAACCCAAAGATGTGCACCTGTGTAAGCGAATCAGAAAAACCATAGAGAGCATTAATACAACAATAAGCACATGCCGTTATTCTCTCCCCCCCTTCCTCACATGTTATTCCCCTTTAGTGGTGTGTGCTAGGATGAAGAGGGGAGCTTCTCATTGGTTCCCCATCAACCATAGGGGAAACCATTAATTGCACTAATGTGACCCTTCCCCGCGGCACTCCTCCCCGTAAGTGTGTACTAATCTACTATGGTAAGGGTGAATGATATCTGTTCGGTTGATGGCCGAAACACAGTAAAGGTAGGCCTAGATTTAAACCTGGGGACCAGAGTCCTTTTGCGAGAAGCTTCCCTCTTAGTAAGCCCGAAATACTGAACTAGACAATAAAGGAAGACAATCCGTGTGACATAGTGCATTCCATTAGCATGGTGGGTGAGAAACCGTTCACAGGGCCTAGTTGCCCTAAACGGGTGTTAAAAACAAAAAATGAAAAAACTGAAAAAGTATCTCCGACCTCCCTCTTCCCCTAAACCCCCCCCCCCCCCCCGAAGTTCATTGAGACGGAGAGGATTCTGTAACAATGTCTCTCATACTTGCCCTTAATATGACCCGGATGTAGCTTCACTGTTAGATGAGTGTCTTCCTTCGTTCTTTTCTTCAAAAAATGTTTTTGTTTAATTGATCTTTTTTATTCGTGGGGGGTCGTAGGGGAGGTTCGTTCGTCCAATAGGTTTTCGGGGCAAACTCAGAAGAATATGTGTCATGAGGTTTCATACCTGGAGTATGCGAACGCCTGTTGGATCTTCGAGATTCCCGTTGTTATTCTTCGTAGGAATGATCACCTTTACCGACTGAGAGTAAGTTGATTTTCTTCTAGGTGTGTTTAATTCAACTCTACAGGCTAGGCAAAATGGAAAAGCACAATGTGAAGTGGATTACAGATAGATGGTGCTTAGATCTAGTGTATAATTATCACACAGCTTTTTCAACTGCAGGGTTAGTTTAACATTTAGACCCCTTTCACACTGAGCGTCAGTGGTAAAGCGGTGATATTTTTAGCACCGGTTTACCATCGTTTTAGCAGCACTTTAGTGGCCAAAAAGGGGTTAAATCTGTCCGCAAAATGCCACCGGAGCAGCGTGGTTACCAGTGGGTTAAATCTGCCCCTGCAAAACACCACCGGAGCAGCGCTGCCCCATTGATTTCAATGGGGAGCAGCGGTGGAAGAGCGGTGAGTGAGTGGTGAGTGGCTTTCACACTGGAGTGAATGGAGCAGCTGTTTTAGAGCATTTTGTAGATGCTATTTTTAACGCTATAGCCCCTGCAAAACACTCCAGTGTGAGAGGGGTCTTATGATGATGAGTTTTGAATGTGTCCATTTAAAGAGTTACTAAACCCAGGATCCTGTATTCACTATATCGGGTCTCAGAATATGGAAATTCAATTATTTTAGTAAATATAAACTGCTAAATACCCTTTTTGACCAGCAGTATATAGCAGTCATGTGACTTCTATCAGTGTCTGGTTAAAGCTTGTAGGAGTGTTCATTCTCCTCTGTCCTATGAGGCTGCATGGCCCTGTGCTGATCGCATGCACCCTCCCAAAAAAAAAAACTTTATAGCAATACACACCAAACTGAGCATATGTAGAGTGCCTCTATTAGCAGCTGGATTGGGGACAGTAAAAGAAGGGGAGGAGCAGAGAAGACAGGATCAAACAGTCTTTTTACACAATGTGGAGGACTAACCCCTTAGGTTTCACAGTGAGTATAACAAGCATGCTTTACAGCATATACAGACTGATTTTACTGTTGGGGGTTTAGTAACACTTTAAAGTGGAACTTCAGGCAGGGAGCTTTACGTCACTTTGTAAAGGATTGGCAAATGCATTATCAAACCCCAGTAAAAGGTACATTATAAGGAATATTATTATATTATATTATATTATTATATTATAAGGTATATTATTATTTTAGGATTTCATGTTTGATCTATATTAGGTTGACCATAATTGAGGCCCTCATTTCACCCTCATTCAGTGCATAAACAACCCAATGACGGCATAACTTAAATTGGGAGCACTGCTTTTATATAGATAGGATATCTTAGGCCAGTTTTAATGTAAACCTATCAAGAAGAGGATGTAGAGACTGCCACTGCTGACCTTTCCTGACAATGCTGTTGTCTGGCTGCAATGCTGATCATGTCGCTTCTATATTTTACAATGTGTTGGCAATCCTTACCACATGTACCCAAAACACAGCACATGCTACTTTTTGCCCTGGCATCCATTGCCTTTGGATTTAATTTACAACTCCCAAAGCTTTCAATTACAAAGCCAGGCTCACCTACCTCCTTCACTAAATGGCTTAAGACATCTGTCTGCTGTTTGGAAGAAGCCCACCTGCAGCCTATAGCTGTACCCCGTATTCCTACAGCTTGCCATACATTATACAATTTTCTTGTATCTTACTTTAGATTTACCAAAACCATATAAAATCATACCTCCCAACTGTTTGAGATAGGAACGAGGGACACCTATTAGCAAAAGTATGTAGACATAGGACACACACCCTGCCACGGCCCCTTAGATGAAACTTATTTTTAAAAAAAATGATTAGTTAAACCTACAAGTGCTTTTTTACCACTACTATGCTTTTATACTGGCTTTTGGAATTTACAAGTGCAGCAATTTTGAAATTTTGAAAGATAAAAAGTGCATTTTATATACAACTATATACATCAGACCAAAATGAGGGACAAATGAGGATGAAAGAGGGACAGAGGGACTTTGTTCTAAATCAGGGACAGTGCCTCAAAATCAGGGACAGTGCCTCAAAATCAGGGACAGTTGGGAGGTATGTAAAGTGAGGTCAAACCTAAACAATTTCAATTTGTATGCAATCGGGCAGGCCCTTGTTCTACAGTACAGGGTTTGAAGCTGATCTGAGGTTTTAGGTTTAAACACTGATTGTGGTCTGAGGTGTGAAGATTATTCATTGATGCTGATCTTAAGGTCTGAAGTACAGGCACTGGAGCTGATCTGAGGCATGAAGTACATGCACTGGGGCTGATCTTAAGATCTGAAGAACATGCACTGGAGCTGATCACAGGCATGAAGTACATGCACTGGGGCTGATCTGGGGTCTGATGTGGCGCATGTACTGGGGCTGATCATGTTTTGTTCAATCAGTTAATCAATGTTTGCACTAATTACTGTTAATTGCTCTATAATAATTAATGGGATTAACTTGCCATTAGCAGTGCAACTATAAGTGCAAAAATTGAAAACCAGCTAAGACTACAACTCACTATTGTTTATTGGCACACCAGTTGTGTAATGTTTGTGAATGACACTTAAAGTGTTACTAAACCCAGTAATTTGAAAATAGTTAGGCCTCATGCACACGAGACGCAGATGAAACAAAAGCTGAAACGCGCGTTTGCATGTCGCGTTTAGACGCGTTTAGACGCGTTTAGACGCGTTTAGACGCGTTTGCGTTTAGACGCGTTTATAAAGATAACATCATGTAGACCCTCCCCAAGCTCTCAAAGCATTTTTTTTAACTATTTCTGCTATTTTGATCAGAGTGAGCAGCAGCAGCATAGAGAGCAGTTGTACACTTGCATTTGCCGTGTCACTTGCCACGGCACCTGCCACAAGTTGTGGATTGTCCACTTGCCACGTCACTTGCCACAAGTTGGGGATTGTCCACTTGCCACATCACCTGCCACGTCACCTGCCACAAATTGTGGATTGTCCACTTGCCACGTCACTTGCCACATCACCTGCCACGTCACTTGCCACGAGATGTGGATTGTCCACTTTCCACGTCATCTGCCATGCCACCTGCCACAAGCTGTGGATTGTCCACTTGCCACGTCACCAGCCACATCACCTGCCACAAGTTGTGGATTGTCTACTTGCCGCGTCACTTGCCACATCACCTGCCACGTCACTTGCCACGTCACCTGCCACAAGTTGTGGATTGTTCACTTGCCACGTCACCTGCCACAAGTTGTGGATTGTCCACTTGCCACGTCACTTGCCACAAGCTGTGGATTGTCCACTTGCCACATCACTTGCCACGTCACCTGCCACATCACTTGCCACGTCACCTGCCACAAGTTTTGGATTGTCCACTTGCCACGTCACTTGCCACGTCAGCTGCCCCGTCACTTGCCACGAGATGTGGATTGTCCACTTTCCACGTCATCTGCCATGCCACCTGCCACAAGCTGTGGATTGTCCACTTGACACGTCACCAGCCACATCACCTGCCACAAGTTGTGGATTGTCCACTTGCCACGTGACTTGCCACATCACCTGCCACGTCACTTGCCACATCACCTGCCACAAGTTGTGGATTGTCTACTTGCCGCGTCACTTGCCACTTCACCTGCCACATCACTTGCCACGTCACCTGCCACAAGTTGTGGATTGTTCACTTGCCACGTCACCTGCCACGTCACCTGCCACAAGTTGTGGATTGTCCACTTGCCACGTCACTTGCCACAAGCTGTGGATTGTCCACTTGCCACATCACTTGCCACGTCACCTGCCACGTCACTTGCCACGTCACCTGCCACAAGTTTTGGATTGTCCACTTGCCACGTCAGCTGCCACGTCACTTGCCACATCACCTGCCACGTCACCTGCCACAAGTTGTGGATTGTCCACTTGCCACGTCACTTGCCACATCACCTGCCACGTCACTTGCCACGAGATGTGGATTGTCCACTTGCCATGTCACTTGCCACGTCACCTGCCACGTCACTTGCCACGTCAGCTGCCACGTCACTTGCCACAAGATGTGGATTGTCCACTTGTCACATCACCTGCCACATCACTTGCCACATCACCTGCCACAAGTTGTGGATTGTCCACTTGCCACGTCACTTGCCACATCACCTGCCACGTCACTTGCCACAAGATGTGGATTGTCCACTTTCCACGTCACCTGCCATGCCATCTGCCACAAGTTGTGGATTGTCCACTTACCACGTCACCAGCCACATCACCTGCCACAAGTTGTGGATTGTCCACTTGCCACACCACTTTCCACGTCACCTGCCACAAGATGTGGATTGTCCACTTGCCACGTCACCAGCCACATCACCTGCCACAAGTTGTGGATTGTCCACTTGCCACGTCCCTTGCCACGTCCCCTGCCACGTCACCTGCCACAAGTGGATTGTCCACTTGCCACATCACTTGCCACATCACCTGCCACAAGTTGTGGATTGTCCACTTGCCACGTCACCTGACACAAGTTGTGGATTGTCCACTCGCCACGTCACTTGCCACATCCCCTGCCACAAGTGGATTGTCCACTTGCCACATCACTTGCCCCATCACCTGCCACAAGTTGTGGATTGTCCACTTGCCACGTCACCTGACACAAGTTGTGGATTGTCCACTCGCCACGTCACATGCCAGTCACCTGCCACAAGTTGTTGATTTTCCACTTGCCACGTCACCTGCCAAGTCACTTGCCGCGTCACCTGCCAGGTCACTTGCCACGTCACCTGCCACAAGTTGTCTATTGTCCACTTGCCACGTCACATGCCAGTCACCTGCCACAAGTTGTTGATTTTCCACTTGCCACGTCACCTGCCAAGTCACTTGCCGCGTCACCTGCCAGGTCACTTGCCACGTCACCTGCCACAAGTTGTCTATTGTCCACTTTCCACGTCACTTGCCACTTCACCTGCCACGTCACTTGCCACAAGTTGTGGATTGTCCACTTGCCACATCACTTGCCACCTGCCATGTCACTTGCCACAAGTTGTGGATTGTCCACTTGCCACGTCACTTGCCACAAGTTGTGGATTGTCCACTTGCAATTGCAATTGTTTAAAATATTTTTCTAATGGCTTTTCATCATTTGCAATAATTTTTGAGATTTTTAATGTAAAAAAAAAGGTCACCTTTAAAAACGCATATAAACGCAAACGCGGCTAAACGCGGTAGCGGCGTTTTGCCGCGTTTTACCGCGTTTTGCCGCGTTTTGCGTCTGAAACGCAGAAATTTTTGTTTCTGAACGCATTTTTTTTGCTTCTGGAAAAACGAGATTAAGGCCGGGTTCACACAGCTGCGATGCGGGAACGCCGCGAATCCGCGGCGTTTTCCCGCATCGCATTACTCCCGCCGGCAGTTCACACTGCCCTATGCGGATGGCTGGGAGTGTCAATGATATGTTAATGACACCCCCAGATCCGTCCGCATATCGCAGTGCGATCTGCCGACTCGCACAGGAATCGGATCGCATGGTGTGAACCCCCATGCGATCCGATTCTGTTGCGGACCAAAAAAAGGGTCCCGTGCGAGTTTGCTGCGGGAGCGATGCGAATTCAGCCATACTATCTGTATGGCTGAACTCGCATCGATACGGAGATCGGATGTGATTTGCGGTGCGAATCACATCCGGATCTCCCCCCGCAGCAGTGTGAACCCAGCCTAAACGCAACTGCATATAAACGGAAAAAAACGAGACTGTTTGCATGGACACATAGGATAACATTGAATGAGTTCAGGTGCAGTTGAAAAAACTGTCCAACTGCATCTGAACGCGCGTTTAACTGCGTCTCGTGTGCATGAGGCTTTAATCCCCTCCCACAGTGCCCACAGCTTATAAATCTTATTTTTACATTAAACTATTACCACTATATATCTTTTTTCTCCAGTGCTGAGAGTTCAGGTAGGAGGAGATCTCCACTTCAGCCTGTATACACGCCCACATATGTGATGCCAATATCACGTGACCTGGCTAGCTCTGAGAAGAAGTAATTATTCCCTCCAGCATAAAAGACACAACTGAGCCATGCGCAGGTTGGCTACCCTGCCTGTGTTAGCTGGTTTTCCCCAGATATACAGTGTGGAGGGGGAGAATCTGTGCATAAAGGATAAAACAGCCTTTTTACACAATGCAGTGGATTAACCCCTTAAGTTCCACAGTGAGTATAACAAGCATGCTATGCTGCATTTACAGACATATTTTACTGCTGTGGATTTAGTAACATGTTAATGTGTAAAAGCTTGCTAACCCTTGCTGTAAAGGGAAGCTTTACTTTTAAAACAGTTGTCCGTGAAAACCTGATAACAGGGACTTTCTTATGGAAAAGGCTTGTACAGAAGCATGTATCATCTTTCAGATGTACAATATTTAACCGCTTGCTGCCCGCCCACCATCAAATGATGGTGGGGTGGTGCAGCTCTTGTTCTGGGCTGCCGTCATATGATGGCGGCCCAGATCGGCTGCGCCTGCGGGGGCGCGCATCGCGGTGATCGCGCCCGTGCGGTGTTGCTAGGACACAGTGCGACACCAATCTGTGTAAAGAGCTGTGTCAGCACCTGTTTAACCATGTGATCGGCTGTGTCCAATCACAGCCGGTTACATGTAAACACGGAAATGCTGGTACTCGGCTCTCTTCGCCTCACACTGACAGAGTGTGAGGAGAGGAGAGATGATCAGTGGCATCTCCTCACAGGGGACAACTAGGGAAGTAATCAGGGGACTGATCATCAGTGCCCTGATTATAATTTATACATAAAGTGTAAAAAATGGAGTGCCCACCAATGCCAGTGATCAGAGCCCACAGTGCCCACAAGTGCCACAAATCAGTTGCCATTAGCCATCCCAGTCAGTGCTGGCAATTAGTGCCACTTATCAGTGCTGCCCATCAATGCCCATCACTGCTGTCCACCAATGCCCATCAGTGTTGCCCATCTGTACCGCCTATCCATGCGGCCTATCCGTGCCCACCAGTGCCGCCTATCAGTGCCCACCACTGCAGCCTATCAGTGCCCATCAGTACCACTTATCAGTTCTCATCAGTGGCACCTATCAGTGCCCATAAGTGCAGCATATTAGTGCCACCTCCTCAGTGCCCATAAGTGCCACCTCATCAATGCCCACCAGTTCAGCCTATCAGTGCCCATTGGTGCCACCTCATCAGCGCACATCAGTGAAGGTGAAAAATTGCTTAGTTCCAAAATATACTGACAGAAAAAAAGTAAAAAAACTTTTTTCACCCAAAACTTTTGGTCTTTTTTTTTTTGTAAAAATTAAAAACCCAGCAGTGATTAAATACCACCAAAAGAAAACTCTATTTGTGTGAAGAGAATTATAAAAAAAAAATTTGGGTACAGTGTAGCATGACCGTGCAATTGTCATTCAAATTGCAACAGCGCTGAAAGCTGAAAAATGGCCTGGGCAGGAAGGGGGGAGTTTGTGCCTGGTAGGCAAGTGGTTAATAAAGCAGTGTGAAAAGTTCAATAACTCACAGAAATCAGTTCGAATTCCCATTTTAGGTCATTTCACAACAATAATTTAAAATGGGTCATTGCTTTGTCTCATCCTTGGTAGTAGACTCATTTTTAAGATATTCCAATGCCAGTTTAAACAAAGCCAGTTTACATTTCATTATAGTTTTTGGAATGTGGAAGTAAAAGACAACATACACATACACAGGGACAACATGTAGACTACATTAAGTCTTTATTCATTTAAAACCCAGTACCTCAGTCACTGCACTGTGCTGCCTGTAGTAGTTTTGAGAATCATAAACCTGTTGCCTTTAGTACTTTGAGTCACCAACCTGGAACAAGAATGCACAAAAAGTCAGAGAAAACCCAAAGGTCTGCATGCTTGTGTCATGTCGGTGATTCAAAGGACTGTCAGCATGATAACCAGGCAACTAGTATTTTCAAATGACGAGGACAATGGTGGAAGCTTCCATAAAGAGTCCAGCAAGTTTAGAAAAAAATCAAAAACATTGCAGTCAGATCAGTAAACTTTTGTATGTCGGTAGAAGTCCCCTGGTACCTTCTTTCCAGGCCTGCTTAGGGAAACAATTGAATTGGATGGATTTTCCCAGGCAATCGCTACTGCTTTCCCTTGGGACAGTTCTCATCTCCAGAGTTCCCTCCTCCCCTCTCTATAGGAATAAACAGCAAATTTGTCCAATTCACGTCGGTAACAACCATTGTTCAGCAGCCACCATTTACTTTCTGTAGGTAGCTTTATCATTTGTATTGCTTTACTGATCTACAGCATGGGCTATTGAAGTGTATGTATCAAAAACAGGTCATGTCTGGTCCAAGTCACTAGAGTTTCTGTCATGCATGTGTGTGTTTTGTGAGCACAGCAGACATCTGTCTAACACAAAACTCAAATGTATTGCAAGTTGAGTCCTTTAAGGAGTACCAAACCCACGTGAATGAGGACTGAACATTTTAAATACTTGCGGTTGGGAAAAAAAAAGTAGGGAAATCATTCTATTAACTACTTAAATATGCACTATTGTATATTAATAGTGCCATTAGCCCGTCTCCAATTTAGCACATCAAAGCAGAACCTTCATCTCCTGCCGGTGGATTATATGAACATGAGTGACATCTGTAATCTTATAGGTTTGCAATTTAGGAAATGCTTTTAAATCTTCCCATTAACTGAGCAGAAGTTCTTTAAGAATCCGAGGATATAATGGCTCATTTAAAGCTTTATCTGAACTTCGACCCTTACAACGCTAAATACCTTTTTAGTATACTTACTAATTGTTAGCAGCCATGTTTAGCATTCCTTGAGTGTTATACAGGGTGCTGAATTTCAGCCAGTCAGTGAGCGCCATTCTCACTAATGCTCTGGAATTTTCACTAATTAGCATAATGATATATGTTATCAAGCCTGAGTTCTCTGGCATGGCCTAAGTACAGCCTGGGACCTAAATCTATGTCAGCATAATTAAGATACATAACACATATGGTGGAAACTAATTGGGAACAACACTCAGGACTCAGGACAAACATATTAAAAGCTGGACATTTTTAATATTATTTGTATTACTAACTCTTGTAATACAAATAATATTACAAATAAATATAAATTCCGAAAAGCTCTAAATATTTACTATCAATAGCCTGGAAGATTGTTCACTGTTGTCTCAAACTCTGTTATCTGTAAGGCCTAGCTTTCTCACTATATAGACTATATTGTCAAAAGTATTGGGATGCTTGCCTTTACACGCACATGAACTTTAATGGCATCCCAGTCTTGGTCCGTAGGGTTCAATATTGATTTGGCCCACCCTTTGCAGCTATAATAGCTTCAAGTCTTCTGGGAAGGCTATTAACCAGGTGTAGGAGTGTGTCTATAGGAAGGTTTGAGCATTCTTCCAGAAGTGCACTTGGAAGGTCAGGCACTGATGTTGGACAAGAAGGCCTGGCTCGAAGTCTCCGCTGTAATTCATCCCTAAGGTGGTCTGGCCAGGACAGGACTCTGTCAGGGTGGCTGGTGGTAATTTTTTTGGGGGTGCCCCCCCCAGTCGTTTGCACTTGCCTCATCACTTCACCGGCAGCCTCCTATTCCCCTGCTCTCCACGGGTCATCACCGCAGTGGTGGCGCCTTCCATTTCCTCCCTCCTTTTCGGCGGCCAAAAACCACCACCGTGGCAGCCATGGATAGATTCATGCTATGCATGAATCTGTCTATTAAACATATAGGGGGTGGTGTGGATAGAGGGAGCGGTACCCAGGCACCCCTAATGGACATTCCTCCACCCCAAACTCGCTCATCCATGTCTTTATGGACCTTGCTTTTTGCACTGGTGAACAGTCACATTGGAACAGGAAGGGGCCATCCCCAAACTTATTCCCACAAAATTGGAAGCATGAAGTTGTCCAAAATGTCTTGGTATGCTGACACCTTAAGAGTTCCCTGAAAAACAACCCCACACCATAATCCCCCTACCAAATGATTTGGACCCTACAGACTAAGACTGGGATGACCTTAAAGTTAATGCGCGTGCCCCAATACTTTTGACAATATAATGTACATTGTATGGAAAGCTTTTGGGGGTTTTATGGGAAGACTTTTTTTTTCTTTTAAACTGCTTACCGTATATACTCGAGTATAAGCCGAGATTTTCAGCCTCTTTTTTGAGGCTGAAAGTGCCCCCTCGGCTTATACTCGAGTCGCCGCTGTCTGACTGCTCGATCAGCGTATCGAGCAGACAGACGGCGGACATTAATTTTCAAAAGCCGCGCCTCCTTCTCCGCCTCCGCCTGTGATAGGCGGAACACTGAATTTCCCAGCAGTCAGTGTTCCGCCTATCACGGACATCCGCTCATTCTCATACTACGGACGAGTATGAGAGGATGTCTGTGATAGGCGGAACACAGGCTGCTGGGAAATTGAGTGTTCCGCCTATCACAGGCGGAGGCGGAATTTTGAATTGTAGAATGGCCGCCGAGAAGAGCGGCGATCCATCGGCACGGCACGGGACGGAGGAGACACGGGACGGAGGAGGCACGGCACGGGGGAGGCACGGCACGGGACGGAGGAGGCTCGGGACGACGGCGGCTCGGGACGGAGGCTTGGGACACAGGTAGGCTGGACACACACACAAGGCTGCACGGACACACACACACACACACACACACACACACACACACACACACACACACAGGGATGGATGGATGGATGGATGGATACACACACACACACACACACACACACAGGGATGGATGGATGGATGGATACACACACACACACACACACACACACAGGGATGGATGGATGGATGGATGGATACACACACACACACACACACACACACACAGGGATGGATGGATGGATGGATACACACACAGGGATGGATGGATGGATGGACACACACACAGGGATGGATGGACGGACACACACACAGGGATGGACGGACACACAGGGATGGACAGCCATGTCTCACCCTCGGCTTATACACGAGTCAATAAGTTTTCCAGTTTTTTGGGGGTAAATTGGGGGCCTCGGCTTATACTCGGGTCGGCCTATACTCGAGTATATACGGTACTTCACCAAACAGCACATGTGAAAAAAAAAAAATACATACTGTCCATACAGATATTTCCACAGTGTGTTTGCTAAATACGTTAACAGATTTGAAACTATTTAAAATTAAGGTGATAAATATACAATAGGGCTCTTAAAGCAGAGTTCCACCCATTTTTTCATGTTCCTTGCAATATCATGCCCACCCCCAGAACAGTGTGTAATGGCAATATTTTTATTTTATTTTTTTCTTTCTAAACACCTTGTTTTTCTCTGTGCAGTCCACACTTCCTGTCCCGGCTGCTTAGGCGATTTCGTCATTAGGCAATTCCCTAGGCCTCTTGGGATATCGGCATTATCTATCCCAGAAGTTCTAGGGATGCCTAATAATGACATCTTGCAGTATTCTGAGACAGGAAGTTCAGTGTTGATTGACAGGTTGCCATAACAGCGGGGTGGAAAATTCTGCCGATGCTGCTATTGTCATAATCAGAACCTGTAAAAAAAAGTGCGCTGCGAAGTGCACGCGTAGGCATGAGCCAGCTGCCTGGAATCCCGGAAGCAAATATGAGCAGGCTCCAGATGCCCACATAGTCAATGGTCGCTGCCTGCCTACCAGGATCCTGTGAGTAATGGCAAATTTATAATTAAGAAGGATTATGCTTATAACAGTATTCATTGGCTGTAACCATACCTCAAATTATATGATTTGCCATTTTTATAGAAATATGACAAAACTCCTTATGATTTTCTTTCATTTGACATCTATTGATGCCATACTGGTACCTAATAAATTGGCCTGCTGCTGCTCATGATGATGATTTCATTAGTCTGGCGAGGGTTGTTTGCGGACATATTGGAAAATCAGAAAAAATAAAAGGAAAATTTAACTCCAAGGAGATATAAAAGACATTTGTGATCGCAGCTTTGTTCTCGTTAATGATATCGCAAATCATATTTTTAAAGAGGAAGTAAACCCTGATGGGTTTTACTTCCTCTTTGTTTCCCTGAAAAGGTAAAGCATAATGGGCTACTATGCATCACATAGTAGCCCATTATATGTCACTTACCTGACACAGCGATGTCACCGATGCCCCCTCTTCTACAAAGTGTCCATCTTCCTTCCAGGTATCGTGGCTCTGGCGCAGTGATTGGCCGGAGCCGCGATGATGGCATGATCGCCGTTAGCAATGGCACTCTCAGTGCGCCGCTGTCTACGGCGCATGCGCTATAGACAGCGGTGCCTGTCTTTTGCAAATATCTCCTAACAAATATTTCTTGCACCTACAGGTAAGCCTTAATCTAGGCTTACCTGTAGGTCAAAGTGGTCTATAAGAGTTGACAACCACTTTAAAGAGGAAGTAAACTCTCTCACTCTGATGCTTCTTTTCATTTAGTCCATTATAATAAGTAATTATCAGACTATAGCCACTGTATTCCAGCCCAAATCGCATATTACTTACTGTTTAAAGAAACTTTAAAAAACTTGTTTCCAGGGGTTAGGCAGCGCCATCTTAAGTATTGTTTTCTGAGTCCACAGTGGAGTGTATTTCCACCCTTACATTGAGCACTTCCTGTACTGTTAACCAAGCCTCCTTCTCAATCCAACGTTTCTATGGCAACCGTTTCCCTGTTCATAGCTTACTTGTTTATTTCATAGTATTTACTTGTGCCGATGTCTAATGTTTGCCTTTGTCAGACTTATCAGCTTCAGCTGATAAGACTGCAGTAATGGCCAAGTTTAGACTGTATGTGGGGTCACATGGTGTGTAGGAGGAAGCTCTGAGTGATTAGCAGAGTTCAGTGTTGTACCGTAGGAAGTCCTGATAACAGATAGATAAGCACATAGAGAGTGTGCCGTAAATCAGGGGAGATCTGGGCATGCTCAGTGACTTCATTCTACAGAACAAGGATTACAACAATACTAAGCAAGTAAGAAGATATCTACAAGCAGTGTTCATTAGGGTTTTTTATGCCGGTTTACATGGGACAAAGTTGTGGGGGAGGGTTTAAAACCACTTTAGGTCCATGTGGGTACCTGAATCAGGCTTGGTATCTGCCTCTTTCAATGGACTGTAAAGAATAACTCAGATTGGAATAGGTAGAATCCAGAAAAAGAGCCATTATGTTTTTCTGCAGTGCTCATGTGCTAACCAGAAATATACTGCTAGGAGAAAACAATGACAAAAAGAGCGCCTTAGTCTGCCAGTCAAATGCTTGGTGAGGGAGAAGATTTTAAAGGCAGAACTAAAGCCCCACTTTCAAAAATTGCAAACAGGAGGGCTCTTTATTGCAGAAGAGACATGCAATAAAAGAAATATCTACCTACTCTCAGACTTCTTTTGAAAGTACACTGAGCTGTGTAAGAGATTTAATCTCTAAATATAGAAAGGCTTCTTCACAATAAGAGCTGTGAAAATGTGGAATAGACTCCCTCAATAGCCGATTCTGGCCAGCTCAGTAGACTACTTAAATAAAAAAAATAAAAAAAAGCCTAGATTCTTTCCTAAACATACATAATATAACTGGATACTAGCATTTATAGGTACAGGAGTGCATCATCCTGCTCTGACCAATGAAGATGGTTTCAGCCTAAGGCCCGGAAGAGGTCAGGTAGATGATGCCGGCAAGGGATGTCAGACCATTGAAGGAGCAGTATATATCACAGAGTTTAACCCTGCTTTAAGTGCTTGTTAACTGCAGCGGAGGAGAATCAAATCTACTGTCCTACTATACAAGACTGTGCGGCACAGTTTTTTTTAAATCTCAGGACTGGATGAACGGAAACACCAATCCTTTAACAGATTCTATGTATTTATTTTATTTGTGTATTTAGCGGTTTGCCTTGAGTTCCGCTTTAGGAACCCCTGGTATAGAGTGATGTTTTTCAATGTACTTACCCAGTAAATGCTGCTATTTAAATCATATTGTAATCTTAATTATAAAAGCCATAGAACATATCGTAACAATAATAAAAGTCAATCACTAACTGTGGTTGTCTTAAAGTGAACTGGTGCTTAGACTATCGCCATAATGAAGCTATATGTAAGGTGAAACATGTCAGAACTGGACCCAGGCAGGGAGTGTTCTCCAATCATGTTTTAGTAAAAGAAATGTAAAGCGGACATCAATGTGCAGTGATCATATTTATGTACAAGAGGAACTGGTAGCAGAGGAGAGCAAATTGTCAGAAGTGCCACCCAGAGCTGTGCGAGCGTCAGCAGCGCTGCCAACTCTCACACAGCTCTGGGTGCCACTTCTGACCAAATTGCTCTTCTATGCTCCCAGGTCAGTAGTATCAATTAGCCATTTAATCTGTTTATGCAGGACAAAGCAACAGGTTTCCTTTAAAACTGTCCCTGCAGCAGCTCATACATATTTTATATATCTTTATTCCCTAGTCGTTCTATTCACTGCTCTGAGCATGAAGATAGTCTGTGTAAGCACCAAGACGATCATAGGAGGGTTAGTTCACCTTTACCAAAAAAAAAAAAAAACTGCCCATGCAGATAAATGTCATCTGTAGATAAAACAAACTGGACCCTTTTTCCCAAAAGTTGAATAATGCCCTTGCTATAGATGTAGGCCGTGTCTACATCATGAAGTATGACTGGGAACTTCTAGGACAGTGATGGCAAACCTTGGCACTCCAGATGTTTTGGAACTACATTTCCCATGATGCTCATACACTCTGCGGAGTAGTGGAGCATCATGGGAAATGTAGTTCCAAAACATCTGGGGTGTCAAGGTTCGCCATCACTGTTCTAGGACATTCCTAAGAGATGCCTAGCTGTTACGGTACACCTTCACCATCCAGGGAGCAAGTTCTCAAATGCTGAGCTCATGAGTTACTGCACCAGGGGAGAGAAATCACATGTGAGGGGGATTGAATCAGAAAGAGATCACTCCTATGATGGTGAAGCTGAACAGTAACACTAGACTTGTATTACTATGATTAGGTACACTCCAGCTAAAAATGAAGCCTGGGGATGCATAACTTACTTTCGCAGTACTACCCCTTTTGAACCAGACAAAAATTACCATTAATCTGAGAATCGGTTTGATTTGAGAATGATTCTCAACCACACCCAATGCAAGCTCGCTGACGTCTCACACAAACTGTACTCATGCACGAGGCAGCCATATTTGCGAAATGCAATCCGAGTTTCACATAAGTTGAGCCTTGCTTATCATCCAACACAGGGGGTGAAGAAATGGATATGGAGATAGCAGAAGCCAGTATTTCCCCCAGGAGCCAGCTCCATTGACAACTAGAAAAAAAAAAATGTAGGTACCATCTGTAATTTTTAAAGGAGCATTGGCTACCTTGCATCTGTCAAGCCGGGTTTTATCACACTGCAAGTTTACCAGGAAGGGTGCATGTAAGAAAAGACTAATGATGAAAAGTTCCACAATGCTCCCTCGCCACTTAACCTTAAAGTCTTCTATCCATGACAAAATCGGGCAGTTTTTTTTTTTTTGCCTCAAAAGAAATGCGATTGGGAAAAGCTAATGTGGTCAACTGAATTGTGGGAAATGTGATTAACAGAAAACCAGATGTTAAAAAAAAAAATAAATAAATAACACAACACACATACACAGTGTACCAAGACATTCTCAAGGCCACCAATCGGACAAATCGCAACCATCCATAGACCTTCCTGCCATGTTCCATCATACAGAGATACTATTGTATTGCAGGAAGAACTCCCTCACCATAAAAATCTATTGTTTTTTTCTATCTTGATTAGGGCTACTCAGTAAATTTTTTAATTGCATAGATGCACACATATTTACTGAAAAACATTAAACTAATGTAGTCAAAACATCTTAAGACTTAACCCCAATTTGTAGCTTATTTAGACTTTAAAACTGAACTCAAGGATAGGTAAATATTGTCTTCATACAAGGCATTTGTATTCTTATTCAAAACTTTGCTGTCCTTTGTTCATTTATTCCAAATCTGTGCAGTAAACTCACGTAAAACTTTGCCTCTGTGCGGTCTTGTGCCCATCCCCCTGTGGTTCTTGGACAGATCCAGAATCACTTCCCACTACAGGCTGCCTAAAACCTCGTACACACAATCGGATTTTCCGCAAACTTTCGTCCGAAGGGCATGTGCCTGGATTTTGTCTTGCATACAAACGGTACACAATTGTCGGCCAACACACACGAACGTAGTGACGTACTACGTGGGATTTCAGCTCTTGAGCGACACCCTTTGGGCATCTTCTGCCAACGTTGTGTTTGGTGAGCACCGATTCCAAGCATGCACGTTTGCACTTTGGATTTATGACGGATTTATGTACACACGATAGGAAAATCTGACAGACCGATGTCCTCTGAAAATTTACTAGCCTGCTATCCAACATTTGTTGGTGGAAAGTTGGCAAACAACTGTCTGATGGAGCGTACAAATAGTCGGATTTTAGGCAAACAATGTCATCACACAATTCCCAGACGAAAATACGATTGTATGTATGAGGCTTAACAGTTCTGCTTTTTGCACAGGACATTGGACATGTTGTAAAGGTAATAACTGGGTGTGGAATTGCATTTGGTGCATTCAAAAGTAGATTTATATCCTTTGTGGCTATAGAGAAGTACATAGTCCAAAATGTTGGACCTAGGTTTCAGCTTTAAAGCTTTTAACACCACATATGTATTAGTGGGTCTTCTATAGCTGCTTGGAATCACCTAAGAGCCTTTAAAGTGTATACTAAACCCAGGACCCTACATTCACTATACCTGGTTTCCCCACAGTACACAGACATGCAATTATCTTAGTAAATATGAAAAACTGATAAATACCCTTTCTCATCAGAGTATATAGCAGTCTTGTGACTTCTATTAATCTACTTGCTTAATGCTTGTAGGTGGCATTCATTCTACACAGACTGTCCTATAAGTCTTCAGGACCCCTGACCCTCTGTCTGAACAGAGCTGATTGGCCCTGTGCCGAATACATGCACTCGCCAGTGAAAAAAATAAAAATAAAAAACAACTCTTTAGCCATACACACCAAAGAGTGACTCCAAAGACTGTCTTATCAGGAGATGGATTTAGGACTGTGAAAAGGGGAGGAACAGAGAAGACAGGATCAAACAGCCTTTTTTTTTACACAATGCGCAAGATTAACTCCTTAGGTTCCACAGGGAGTACAACAAGCATGCTTTATATACAGACTGATTTTACGATTGTGAGTTTAGTAACACTTTAAAGAACAAGATCCAATTAGAAGCATCTTCTAAGCATACATCTTAATTAAAATCTTCTAGCAAGCACAAGCTTAGCAAGTATACAATTCACTAAATTCAAGCTGTTGTCTGTATCTGCCCCCTTATAAAAAGGCATCACCCACTCAGTAGACCTAACGTGGTACTATAGGCAAACTACTAAATGAAGCATTGAGACTGTATTTAAGTGGTAAATGCAATGCTTGCTGCAGCATTATGTGGCTGTCTGCTTGTAACCACTTAATCTGATGGCGAAAAGCTCCACCGGAAACAATGGGCAATTACAAAGTTACCAAGTGGCTGAAAAGTATTTCAACACTTGCATTTTCCCAAGCATTCTGGATACATGTGCAAATGCCTATTAAAAGGGGTTGTAAAGTCAGAAGTTTTTTTTACCTAAATGCATAGAACGCATTGTGTGCAGCAACCCCCCCCCCCCCCCCCACCCCCTAATACTTCACTAAGCCCCATCTCTATCCAGCAATGTCCACCAGTGACTCGGCCGTCGACACTCTCCTTCCTGATTGGCTGAGAGACAGCACCGGCGCCATTGGCTCCAGCGGCTGTCAAAGTCAGCTAGCAAATTGAGAGAGGGCACAAGGTGGGGCCACTGCTCCGTGTCTTAATGGACAGAGGAAGCTGTGACTTGACTCGGGTGTCCCCATAGCAAGCTGCTTGCTGTGGGGGCATTTGACAGGAGGGAGGGGCACAGAAGAGGGGCTAGAGGAGGGTCAGGGCAGCTCTGTGCAAATCCACTGCAACAGAGCAGGTATGTATAAAGATTATTTTCCTGCCCCTCCCCTTTATCGCAATGGGAAGTAGCAACGATAGGACAAAAAGAAAATTAAAGTAAAAAAATAAAAAATAATAACACATACATGCATACGTACATTGTATTTTACATATATACACACACTATATTAAATAAAAAAATTAAATAAAACACACACACACACACTATAGGTGTGGAGATAAGTGCTTGAATGGTCAGTTCTGTGCATCATAGGCCATATTGCAAACATTTTGGTATATTCAAGGTAACCATTCATGCAAAGAAGGAATTGGCACAAGGAACTTTCATTTGGATGTAGAAAAGGCCATTTTGGACATATTGGAAATATAAGTGCAAAAAGTGACATTCCATTCTTCATGGCTTCTTGTAGGACCGATAACTGTTAATGCTCCAAGCTAGGCTAAGGACCAGTTATCAGTCAGAAATGTAATTACAAAGATTAGAATTCGTCTCATTTGCTGCGTTTTTTGGATGTAATGAAAGCCATTTTAAATGACATATTGTTTGGTACAGCAAAAGATCACATATGTGCTGAGTGCAGTAACTCATGGAAACCAAATTAACAATAGCATTTTAATCTTTTATTACTTAAATACACCATACTAGAGCAAGTCTCTGAAAATATCACAAATAAAAGTTTTATCTTCAATCAGCAAGTAGGTGAAAATTTCTACACAATAGCAGATTCTTTTCTCGCCCCTTCCCTTTATCGCAATGGGAAGTAGCAACGATAGGACAAAACAAAGAAAATTAAAGTTAAAAAAAAAAAAAAAATAATAATAATAAAATAACACATACATGCATACGTACATTGTATTTTACAGAGAGAAACTTTAAAAGTGTTTGTGATAAAGTACCACAAAAAAGCTACAACTCCCCTTTTTATCTTATGTTCAGCTTGAATGAACAATCTTCCTCACAGCACATAAAATATACAAAGAGTGAGTAGAGTGTTGTCAAGGGTAAGGGTGCAAATGCTGGCAAGTGCCCTGCTAAATCTGTAATGAGGGTGGGTAAGCAGTTTTTAAATGCATCTTGAAACTGAATTCATGAGTCATTTTCACCCTCGTGAATAAGTCCTCTGGTGAAACCACTTGTTTCTTTTTTTTTATCTCAGTCTCCCCATTAGCCTGGATCATGGAGTCCTTATTATAGGTCTTCAGTCATTTTCATACACCAAGAAATGTGGGAAGGGCAACCAAGAAGAGGAAAAAAAAGGTGCAATGGCATGAAGCTGGCACGGATGCTAGCTACAAAAGGTGACTTGTCTACTGGAGACATATGGTATCCATCTGCGATGAAAGAACTTGAGATGAAGGCACACTTTCTGTTTTAGTCCAACCTTTTAGCAAACCTGAAAAACAAGAGAAAAGAAAATACATTTAGGTTCTGGAGAAACCACAATTTGGTGAAGCAGATGCTTTAATATAAAACCAAAGTGAGAGGACAAGGTCCATGGAAAACAGATGCCCCTGTTTAGGTATAAATTAAAGGGCATGTTAAATCACATACCAGGTCACACAACCCTTCAAGGGTCTACTTGTCAAAAACCACAATCATCACCTATTAATTATAGATCCTTCTTGGTTTTACGTCAAGAAATTGTGTAGTCCTGCCTTCACTCTAAATAAATCACACACAAGCTGCTGGTGTATTAAACTGAACCTTCTGCTTTGCCTAGCTAATAGGGGCTTTGAACTGCCTCATCTTTGTCACATGGGGGTAAGAAGAGCAAGCCACATGCTCTCCTAATACCCATAACTAGGATGCAAAACCAATCTGGGCGAGATAGATGAAGGTAATTATAAGTTGTTGGAGGGGCTGTCGTTTGCACAGGTTCATTTTGAGTGAGACGATGATTTGGGCACTTAAAAGGGGAGAGGGAAGTTTGGAAACAGACACTTGACTAAATGAGTTTAGGCTTGGTTAAAAATAATGTGTGCAATCTGGGAGTCGGACTCAAATTTAGTCCAGGAAACCTTAATGCTATTGGTCATGGAGCAATGCAACTATGGAGGAGTAGCTGGTGAGTACCACCATCTTAAAACACTACATTCTTGGAACACATGCGACCTTGTGAATGATAAGCTGCACATGCTTAAAATGTACAAGCCTAAAACTGTATGTGCTTAAAAATGTATCTTTATACACGAGCCCTTTTCATGCTTGGTAGCATTTGAACATTATTATACAACATTTCTGTACCATTCCTAAATATTGTAATTAGCTTATTTTGTTAGTGCAGATTCCTGTACTAGATTTGTTTTTCCAAAAGTCAACAAGAAAAATACATATTTTGTCAGTGATTGTATTACAAAATGTCTGTAATGAAGCAAATTAGTTGCATAAAAAAAAAAAAAAAAAGTTCTTCTATTCACAGGCGTTTTAAATAACACTGAACTTTCTAGGGCACCAAGTTAGTAAAACCTGAGGTCTATGAAGGAGTTCAAGGCCCCCACCCCCTCCTTCAGGAGAACCACACTTTCAAGCTAATTAAAGTGGTTCAAGAGTGGAGGTTCAATTCCCAAGAGTTGAAGCTCAGTGTGAGAAAGGTAATTTGGCTGTCCAGAACAAAGAGATTAGAGAGCAGCCAGTGAGCATATTTAATAAATGAGCATCAAATGTCCTCTACTATGGACACAGACAACTCCAATTATATAACAACCGGGGAATTGTTGAGTGATCTGTAAACTATAAGATTTTTTTTTAATAACCAATAAAGTGAATGACACAAACCTTCATTTAAAACAATTCAGAGGAGTTAACATAATACACTATATGTTGAGTGATTTGTACAGGTGAGTTTACTTGCTTTGCCACCCCCTTGCCAAACACAACGTAACAAAGAATTCAATTAACAAGTAAACAAACACCAAAAGGGTATATACACATGCAACAACTAGTAGGCCGTAATTATTTAGTGAAATACGTTATGATGAAGCCCCTATACACCATACTAAAAAAGGTAAATCACAAGGTTTTCGATTAGTTTACATTTTCTTTAGGCTTTTCAGGTGTTCATTTGTAGCCTAATGTTTAGAGAGGTGTTGGCTCCATGAAAAGCGTGGCCAATAATGCACATGCAGTACATGTCAGAAATGGATCATCTCACTGTACACAAGGAGACTTGGCAGGAGACGAATGTGTATTGTACACCATGTTAAAAAGAGGAGTTTCAGCATTTTTTTTTTTTAAGTTTTGAAATCATTAGGGCAGGGTTTGGATATCTGTCAGGTTTTAAATGCCATCTTTGTTGGGGAGATTCCTTTAGCTTTATGCGTGGTCACTGGGACAAGCAACTAATGCAAATATCCCTCAACAGGGAAAAGGGATAGCATTAAACCTGAACTCCAGCTTTTGCTACACCTGACCAGTTAGTGTGTTTGGACCAAACTATGTCCATTACTAACGCGTGAGGCCGCTGGATGTGTGGTATACAACTATAGCTGAGGCTACATACAGCACTGTGTTCGAGCTGGGACCTTCTCGTCTCATACCCGGAACACAATAGAGTCTTATCTGATCGGTACTCAGCCAATTGGATAAAGTGATGTAATCTAGCAATGAATACAAAGCTTCCTCTTATTGGCCGAGGCAGAGGTTGTGCCATCATCAGCCCACCTCTGACTCAGCCAATCAGAAAAAGTTTGGCTTCATTGCTATAATACATAGCTTTCTCCGACTGGCTGAGCACCAATCAGATACTCTAGTGTGCTTTGGGTATGAGACAGGAAGTCTCGGCTTGAACCCTAGACAGTGCGGTATGCAGTATGTAGCCTCAGCTACATACATTTTATACCGCACATCCAGTGGCCTCACAGTAGTGAGTGACAGTTTGGGCCACCTTGGCCCAAACAAAATTATTGTAAAGTGTATGAAAAGCTGGAACTTGGCTTTAAATACCTGACAGATTTTCCAACCCTTTCCAACTCAACTGTCAAAAAGTGCTTTTGTGGCCATTGTCCCTGTTGGAGTTCTCTCTGGTAGTTTCCTCGTTATGGCCAACGCTCAAGAATTCCTCATTTATTAAAACATCAATATCATGTTTTAATGGCTCTCAAGATATCAAAGTGAATTTTGGAATTTTTTCAGCACAGACAAACCTGGCATTATATGTTTAACCTCATGTGCTGCTCATAAAACACTAGACAATATATGAAGGAAAAAAATACAACAGTTTGTCACATGAGGACAGCAATCTAATCTTGTCTTCACACTTGCATTGCATAAGCTCACTCTTACATGATCCCCAGTGATCAGTGGAAATTGGCCTTGGGCGGCAGAACAATCTGTGGCTGGCAAACTATGCATGTTTCCTGTGATAATTTTAAAATTGTAGGACACAAAAGGGGCTAAAGATCAGGTAGTGCCTGAGAAAAACATAAATTTATCCTATATGCAACAGCCCCAAGATACCTCCTGGAAATCAGTTGTAAATATTGATAGGTTTTTATGCAATTCGTTATGTATGAATTACTGCAGAATGCAACCCCTGCAAGTTTTCAACAGCTCAAAGCTTTCATTCTAAAGCCTCATACACACGGCCGGACTTTGTACAAACTTTTCCGTGGACTTTTGTACAAAAGGAGTGATCCACAAGTTTGTATTGCATACACACGGTCAGACTTTTTGACAACAAACACGAACGTAATGACGTCACAACGTACTGACGCCGCTTCAAAAGAGGACGTTCAATGACTCCAGCGCCACCTTTGGTGAACTTCTGTATTGTAGTCTGATCTTTTGCATTGGTTCTGAGCATGCGTGTTTGTACCTTGTACAAAAGTCCGATGCTTTTGCGTACACACGGTCGGACTTTGCTCCATCGGACTTTTGTTGCCAGAAAGTTTGTCCGTTCGCACAGCCAACAAAAGTCCGATGAAAACAGAAAAAGTTTGTCCGATGGAGCGTACACACAGGCGGATGTTGCTCCAAAACAGCTAATTTGCATGTTTGTTGTCAAAAAGTCTGACCGTGTGTACGGGCCTTTAGTCATATCTTGAACCTGCAAGGATATAAAAATGACCCCCAGAGCTGAAGGAGTTTGCCAAGTATTTTGGACAACTGATTATTTTTGTTTACAGGCACTCTATGGCGGGGATGTACACAATGCACCTACACTGTAAGAGCTCTGCTTTCAGGGAGCCTGGATAAGGAGGCTCTGTGCATTCCTTTCATTCCACTTTCACTATTAAAATAGAACCCACAGTCAAATCATTATAACTGCGTGCAGAAAAACATAAAATCAGCTATTCCCCGATTAAGGTTGCACTGGTTAAGCAATACCTTTGTGTTACAAGTGGCATTCTACTTTTAGAATATTGGCAAGGCCATGGAATAAAAGGAGCATAATTTTAACAGCACTTTATTAAAACTAGTAATTTTTTAATTACTTTAAACATTTATTTCATTACTAGTTTTAGTATTAAAGTAAAATTTAAATGCAGCAAAGCTGGAAAAATAACACGTGGTTAAGCAAAAACACATGAATGCGATATCTATATTCATTCATAAAGAATTTTATGACAGCTAGGTCCTTTGACCCTACTTCAATGGTTCAACTGATTACATTTCATATAGTATTAAATTGAATATGGAGCCATTTTATAGTTTGGGTACTACTTTTAGAAATACAAGTGCAAAATGAACATGCTGGGACAGAAGTTTAGGAAATGCCTTTACAAAATTTGTTGAAGATGCAGTCTTCATGGCTGCCAACAGATTTTGCGCTACTTGGTCATCATCCCTATCCTTGCTTCAAAGAGATTGTAACTCCTAGACCATAAGCTGTAATAAACAGGGCCCTCAGATTCCTCCTCTATTGCATTGTATTGTAACTGTACTGTCTGCCCTCATGTTGTAAAGCGCTGCACAAAATGTTGGTGCTATATAAATCCTGAATAATAATAATACTGTAAAAATCAAGTCTTTAAAAGTAATTCCTATATTTGTATCTTGATAGGTTCTCCTCCAACTTAAAAAAAAAAAAAAAAAAAAAAAAGGAAGTAACCTTAATGTATTCCATACTACTTCCTCTGTAGTCATGTACGTGGGGCAGCAGTATTTGCTCATTACATACGCAGGCTCTTTTTCCAAGTGCTGCATAGTGATTATGTTTTACTGCTCTTCTCAATGTTTGTCAGATCAGAAGGATTACAAACAGTAGAGGATTTGTGTGACTTATCCTTTTATCTCAGTAGTATTCGACGGAAAGCCCAAAGACTTCCAGATACATAGGCAACCACTACAAGGAAAATCTAGATATCCGTGTATAAAAAATATAAACTATGGAACAGTCAAAATGTAAAACCAAGACAGTGTCCTCAAAAGGTCTTTAAAGTACACATTACTATATTAAAGAGAAGCTCTAGGCTCCAGTAAAAAAAATAAAAAAAAAATAAAAAAAAAAAGTTAGCAGGTACAAATACTGTAGCTGCTGACTTTTAATATTAGGACACTTGCCTGTCAAGGAATCCAGCAATTTTTTCAATCAGCTATCGGGTGTTGATGCCATCTGTGCGGCTTCACAACCAGTTCCCTACTGCGCAGGTGCAAAACATGCTGCGCTCTTCAATTGGGCTGGGTGCGGAGGAAGAAGGAGAGGGGGCCAAACTGCTGTCTGAGTTTGCCGTGGCGAACTCAGCTGAAAGTGGGAGCAGGTGTCTGTTAAAACCACGTACCCGCTCCCCCCCAAAAAAGGTGGAAAATGTGGCTTTCAGATAAGCAGAGCTTCACCTTTTGCATGGAACTCCACTTTAACTCAAAAATATGCAGCCACTGAAAAGTTAACTGACAAAGCTATTTCTATCACCTAACAGTTTGAAGGACCACAGTGTCTACACTGGCATTTGTTACATTGAAGGTTAAAACTAGCGTTTGATGATACACGCTAACATTTAACCTAAGCCTAAACTTTACATGAGACTTAAATCCCAATTTTCAAATCTAGCTCCAGCCAAAAGCAGCGTCTTTTTTCTGCCATCTTTGCCACCACTTCCTGATCCTTTATCACCAAGGACATATGGAGAAGAAATCCCCCCAATTAGAGCACAGACAGCAATAATAACTCAAAAAGGTTCTAACCACGCTCTACTTTACACAGTTTTAGCTTTAACTAGATGGAGTCTTTTTTCAACCAGACTATAACTATGTAATGCCATTAAAGGTCGGTGGAAGGGTGGGGGGAAGGATAGGGTTATGTGACTGGATTTAGTGTTAATATTCAAGTGTTGCAAGTTTGAACTAAGCCCATTACCACAGGCTTATGGCAGCATGCATATTCTGAAGACAAATAAAAAAAGCCAAACTCAAATGTATATAGTGTAAGCCAAATATGCATAGATTCTTCCATCCACGCTAAACAACTTTACTGTTTGGACAATAAATCTTTAGTCAAAGTCTGTCAAGCCAGGTGGTGCCAACAAAATAGCCCATATTTTGGTAGATTCAGCAGGAATTAGTTCAAACTTCTGCTGTATATGGTCAACTTAAAGGGTTAGTTCACTTTTGCCATAGAACTGCCTATGCAGATAAGGGTGTAGTTAAACTGTGTAGCTTTCACTAAAGTTGCATAATGCCCTTGCTATAGGTGTTATACATTTATGTGCCTCATGAAGCCTGACCTGAAAACTCTCAGCACATTACTGAGGCCTAGTTATTAATGGTTCACCTCCAAGATCACAGGGGTGAGCTCTCAGAAGCACAGCTCAGAGCTACTACATCACTGGAGAGAAAGTGCACGTGAGGAGGGTTTGAATCTGAGAAAGAGCTTACTTCTGTGATGATGAAGGTGAAGGCGAAGGCGAATAGTAATAGCTAGGCCTCTCTTAGCAACGTCCTGGGATTTTCAGGTCAGGCTTCATTAGGTACATAAATGGCCTACATTAATAGCAAGGGCATTTTTCAACTTTAGTCGAAAACCAGCTGTGCAGCTTTTCATCTAGAGACGCTTCTTATCTGCATAGGCAGTTTTTTGGTAAAACTAACGAACCCTTAAATCCTTTACCACTGGCTGCTTCACGGCCCTTTAAGGGTTCTAAAAGCTGGGAGACTGAGGCAGGCATTTGGCTCATGTGACTGCTGTGATTGGCTGCAACAGTGGTCATATGATTGGAAAGTTCCCGATCTCTAGTATGCATCGGGAGTTTTCTGGTAACCACCGGAGGGAGCATGGTCTCAGGTCTCAGCACAGTGTTTTACACAGAACCACATATATGTGGCCGCTCGGCATGAAGGCCCACATGCCAAGAGGCCACATATATGTGTGTGGTCGGCGTTAAGAGGTTAAGATTGGCTGCTTGAAAGTAGGCGGTATTAGCCTGCTGTTCATGAGCAAATGTCAGAACCCATATCTTCATACTAGTTTTGGGTCATTGACTTGGCATTTCATCCAAGTAACCAGCATTGTTAGTAGAAGGCCTGCAAAACCAAACAAAATATTTTTCTAGATCAATGCAAAAGAAAAAATAAAGAAAAATAAAGCATCTTATTGCGTAAGGACAACACTGGTGAGACTGCAATATTGCAGCTTGGAAAATGTGCGTGAATTTCTCTTGGTCTTCTGCTGGCTTTGTAGCCCTAAAGGGTCAGGCTATCCAAAAGTGATCATTTAGATAGATATGGGTAAAGCCTGGTGGGCCAAGTCAGCCTTTGACTTTAGGTGTCTTGGATATCCGCAATAGAGAGAATTCCCTGCCATAATCCAAGGCTTTTAGTCCAATGTTGGAAATGTTAGGGGGGGGGGTGCCCTCCTTCCTCTTTATATTTTCGGAGTCAGGTCATGAAACATCCGACTACCTTGATTACCCAAGCTCATATAAGAATGACACTTCCGTGTCACCACATATTTGTAATATACTTGCTCTTAGTTTTCTCAGGGGGATTTTTTTTTTCCACTTCTGTTAACAAATCATCATAATGCATCTCTTAAAATGTTTTTGTTTAAACATGTCTAATTATTAACTGCTTCTAGAAAACGAAAAAGATAGATAAGGGTATTTCCCATATCTGAAACCACAAAATGAGTATGAAAATACTGCCCCCACCTATGGGGAATGTTTTACAAAATCAGAATTCAATTTCAGGCAACTACACCAGAGAACAAATGCATTTTCTCTTTCTTTAATTCTCAGCGCATTAATGAAGTTTCTATTGCAAATCTATATACTAGCAGCAACTGAAGTATGCATTTTTTGTTTCAGTGCAATAACTCAGTGCAGCGTGATTGCCTGGGTTAATGATGAAAAAGTCAAATACGCTATCAGAGCTGATGGAAAAATCTATCACCAATTTGAAATTAAAATTCATATGTGGTCAATAAGATTTACTACCCATGCAAGTGGAGCTGTAAAGAGTAAATGAATCAATGTCATCAATACATAATCAGTATGAAATATGAGGTGAATACAATTATGTGCAGGAGTTGTGCATTCCTTCTTTTCCCCTGAACCAGTGTGGAATGAGCAGACTTGCTGAGGACTGACAGTAATTGTTACAAATTAGACACCGCAGTTATCAAAATGCACTCGCTAGAATAGCAAGGAGACTTATTAGGAAAATGAAAATAGATCTTAAACAGGCTCATTGCTAGAGAGATCGTACAACTGTTGATCTGAATGAGGCTCAGAAAACAGGCGTTATGGGTACAATGTCATTTATGTCTGCTGGCCAAAAAAAAAAAAAAAACATTTATGGATCTAAGATCAACAGAATATTTATTTAAATTCCTCGCTGCTACAACTAGACACTGTAATTAGATTTGCAAACCATGATTCAGAAACAATTTAGATATGCGGTTTGCCACATTTTTAGGTAATATCACTTAGATAAAAAAAAAAAAAAAAAAAAGGGGAGATAGAGGGAGGACAGTGGTTTCCAGAACTTGATACCTTCCATAAACATGACAGTGCAGCTTCATTTAGATACAAGTGGGGGCAGAGGGTTCGTTTTTTTCTCCAGCTGCAGACATACTAAGCTATGGCATGGAAACCATAAAAATTTTTATTTTTTAAATATCTGCTCACGAATTTGGCATAGAATTGTATATCTCTTGCCATTTTTTTTTTTTTTAATATAAAATTTAGTTGTTTAGCCATTTGGGGGAAAAAATAAAAAAATCTGCAGACTAAAATATTTATAGTTCAACTCCAAAAATAAATAAAATGACAATTGTCCCCTACGTGCAGTTGATGAAGAATATCTTTTTTTTTTTTTTTTTTTTAAGGAATGGTCCAACACAATCTAACACACAGGATTACTTTAAAAGTAGCATGGGATTTATTTTTTATTTTTATCCCATCATAATTACCTAGGTGGATGCAGCATCGGTCCAATGCAGCATCTGTCCCCTGCCGTCTCTTCACTGAGAACAGAGCGATCGAACACAGCCAATGTCTCGGTTCTCACACATCCCCAAGCGGAGAGCTGCTGCATGTCAATCAGCAGCTCGCCTGCTCTGCTCCTCCACGCTCATTGGAGCACTAAGCTGTGGAGGGGTGTGGTGGAGTGCAGCCGTCTCAGCGGCTCGCTGAGAGGCCGAGACGCCTATCAGTCCAAGCACCTGCCGGATCCAGACTTCGAGTCCTGATGACATGATGACCGGACTGATCTGTATGTCGTCAGCAGAGAACGGACTTCAGATCGTTCTCTGAAGAAAACGGGTCACAGGAGTGCAAAATGAATTGCACGCCTGTGACCCATATAGAAGTACAGCAGAATGAGCTCAGGTTGGACTTCTCCTTTAATGCTGAACTCCTGTTCGATTCACTGAATGCACGCACACAAAAAAAAAAAAAACATTTCAAAGTGCTTTTACCTGAGAAAAGGATTTGTATTGTGTCCATACTGTCCCGAGATTTGCACAGCTCAGCCCTGGCTGACAGGGCAGGAGACACAATTTTTCTTTTCTGTAGTTCAGCAACACTTAAGTGTTACTAAATGCAGGCCCCTACATTCCCTATATCTGGTCACACACCTTACACAGAACATGCAAATATTTTAGTAAATATAAACGGCTAAATACCAGCATTATATAGCAGTCCTGTGACTTCTATCAGTGTCCAGGTAAAGCTTGTAGGAGGAGATTTCATTCTCCCACAATTGTCCTATGAGGCTGCAGGATCCCTGACCCTCTGCCTGGACAGTGCTGATTGCCCCCTGTGTTGATCACATGCACCCTCCTGAGAGAAAAAAAAAATAAATAAAAACAAACACACACACACACACACACACACACACACACACACACACACCACACACTTTCTAGCAATACACACCAAACTGAACATGTGCAGCTTGCCCACAAAGCTCTGTTTTATAAGGAGATTGATTAGGCACAGTGGAAGGAGGATAGGATCAGAAGAGACAGGATCAAACAGCCTTTTTACACAATGCACAGGAGTAACCCCTTAGGTTTCACAGTGAGTATAACAAGCATGCTTTACTGGATATACACACACGTATTATATAGTCGTGGGTTTAGTAACATTTTAAGCAAAGTACACGGGGCAGAATGCTGGGTGCATCAGCTGGTTCAATCAAAAATGACTGACATTTGGCCTGTGTGTATGGCAGCCAGTTTAACAGAAGCCGGCCAAGCATGCTGGAAAAAACAGCTGCTGACTGGCTCCCAATCAACGCTCTCAGCCAATGGCTAAGCACTAACTGGAGTGTTGTGGTGGGGGGTGGTTAGAACACAATAGCTCAGTGGGGGATAGGGCTGTACTAATGTCAGATAGTTAGTACATCGGCTCTGATCTGAGATGTCCGTTTTTTTCATGCAACCCAGTAGGGTTGAAAGAAAAAGCAAATGAGCACTGCTTCTCCCTGAGGAACTAAAATCTGATACAAAGTAAAATTTAGCTGTGACAGCACAAATCTGGCCATTGGGCTGTTCTCCCAGCACAGACACAAAAACAGACTACACTGGGATGTGCTCTCATGCCTAGTGTGGTCTAGGAAAGCAGGTGACTGGCAGGAACAGGCATTTCACACAAAGAAAGCAATAGAAAGAGAGAAGGGTACTTTAACACAAGTACATATCAGTCATATGAAATGCTGGGGTAACATTCTTTTAACAACTTTAGCTCCGGAAGGTTTTACCCCTTCCTTACCTGGGCAATTTTTGATATATAGCACTATTGTGTGTGTGTTTTTTTTTTATATATATATATAAAAACGAAAGACTGAAAAATAAAAAATGACTTTCTGCTATAGAACATATCCAATTAAAAAATAAAAATTCTTCCGGGTACAGGGCATGCAGCCCGTACCCAGAAGAGGCTAGCAAGGTACAGGTAAGCCGCTGTGCCTGCAGGAGCCGCCTGTCTGCAGTAAAATGTGGGCGGTCTTGAAGAGGTTTAAAAAAAAGAAACTGCAGCCTGCTCACAATGTATAATAAAAAGACATCTTTGTCATTCTGAAGCTTCCCTCCAAACACTTTGCAAATTTTATTATATACACTGATTCTGTACTTGCCAATAATGCTGCAGAAATCTCCCTCCACTGAGTCTTGCTGGATCTATTATAACTGTGGGCATCTGAAGCTGGCATTGGTCCCCTTACAACTCACCCCCCCCCCCCCCCTTCCAGGCAAACTCACAAAAGTTAGAGTGAGAGCTGTACATGACGTCATAAGCCTAGGCTAATGACCAGACAAGAAAAAGGAAGTGGGCTGTATAGGTTTTACTATCCAACGTTAAAACAAGGGCAGGAGATGGGGAAAAAAAAGACTAAAATGACTGAAGGTCCACTTTAAGAATCTTTTAATAAATACAGAGCTACATTAATTTGTTTATTTTATATACCCCTGGAGTGCAGCCTCATTATACAGTCCCACAATCTTCAACCATACCAGATGCATTCTACAAGACGTAGTAGTGCCTATTCACCAGGGTGATATTGTGCAGTACAGTAAGCATTCCTCTGTATTAGATCTTCCCTCAGAAAAAACAGCATTATATTTTTCCTCAGCTAGAGGGGGGTAATACTTAATGGTAACTAATGCCTGGATTTTGGGTTTAAAGTGATTGTAAGGGTTTAACACAAAAAAAAAAACCTTACTTAGCTCCACTGTGCAGCTTGTTTTGCACGGAGTAGCCCTGAATCTGCTCTTCTGGGGTCCCTCGGCGGCTCCTCCCCACATCAGATAACCCCCTAGGAGAAGCGCTCCCCCAGGGGGTACCTTGCAGGCACACTCCCGAGTCCAGCATTCGGCGTCCACAGAGGCCGAATGCAGGACTAGGCCCCGTGCCACTAGATTTGATTGACAGCAGTTGGACCCAATGGCTGCGCTGCCATCAATCTATCCAATCAATAGCTGAGAAACAGCGTGTCCCCGTGGGTCAAGTTCCAGGGCTCAGGTGCTTTCCACCTTAATGCATAGGATGCATTACGGTGAAAAAAGACGTACCTTTACAACCCCTTTAATAAAAACACACGGCAGCACCAGAAGACAGCATGTATACAACTGTGAATGGTATGTAAACACATGTCCTCAGTGTACTATCATTCTATTATTTGAGCAGTAAATGCATTTTTTGTTGTTTCAGGTTGATAACAGTTTTTCTAATTAGGGCCACAGAGTAAATAATGCATTAGGACTAGAAAAAAGAAAAAGGAAATGAAATAACAGATGATATTGACAGTACATTTGTTCCAACAGACAATAAGTCTGGAAATGTCAACTTAGACATGTTTGATGAAGTGTGGCGAGGTCACTTCCTGTCTGGAATTTCACATCGGCCATTCACTAGAAAAGCAGGAAACCTATAGCACAGCCTTCATAGAATATGAATCAATGAGCTTTCTGTTCCCTGTGAAGTTAGGACTTTTGAGTGTGGAGAAACCCTTCAATTTAATTATATCTATTTACTATAAGTATTAGTAAAACAAAAAGGAAAAGACATTTCCAAACATGATAACAACTCCTGTGCCCTAATAGAATTGTATTTGTGAAAAACTTAAGGCAGCCATACATGGATCGAAATTTTGCAGGTTCAGCAGGGACAGGCCGACATTTCGATCCATGTGTGGGCTAAACCGCGATGACGTCACTCCCACGTATGCACGCGGGGGTCACGGCCGTGGCATGGAGCTCTGAAGAAACAGCACGGGTATGCCAAAAAAAAAAAAAAAAAGGGGGGGGGGGGGTTTGGGGAGGAAGTATAAATGCACTTTTTTTTTTCTGCTAAAAAGTTTTGAGCCTGTAAAAGCATTGCACCAGCAATCAGCAGATCGATTGGTGCCTGCAGATCTGTCAGTGTATCTGTGTGCAGATACATCGAGTATGGGCAAGCAGAAACGCTGACTGGAAGAATCAATGAACTAGCACGGAGCTGTTCATTGAGAACTACAAGCCAAGATCCGTAAGAGGTTGGGGCTTGTAGTTCATTCACACACAGAGCTGTGCATGCGTGATGTGGCTGTGTGGGCAGAGCCCCGCATGGCTGTGCCGACTTCTTAAAATAACCGCAGTTACGGGGAATTTCTCCCTGTACTGCTGTCACAGGAAGGGATTTTCGGGGGGAGTCGGACAGCAGTTGCAATATGTTACATGTTCCACCCAGAAACGGATGGAGCATGTTCCCAAAAAGGTAAACTTCTCCCTTTTAGCTGGCCACAGCATTATGATAGCTAGTAGAATTAGCCCAAAAATGTTTAATTTTAGAAAAGTTTGCTCAACTTTATAATCATAATGGAGCTCAAATCAAAGTTTGTGTTTTCAAACAGTGACAACAAAACTCAAAAAGAACAGGATAGATACTTTTTAGAATGAATTTCTAACTGTGTATGGGGTTTTTGCTTGGTAAAATCTATTCGGTCCAAAATAGAATGCTAAACGAAGACTACATTTTGAAGTACTTTCAAATGACATTTTTCAAGTCATCAAAAGCAGATAATTTTCATACAAATGTTCACAATCATTTAAAAATACACCAGTGTATGGCTAGTCAGACACGCCCTGGATATTCTGTATTATAAGCAAAAAATAAATTTAAAAAATCTGCGCCATCCAATAGTTTCATTGCTAACAGTTCAATAAAAGAAAAATAAATTTAACAGGCAAGCGTGGTGGACTTCCCTTCTGTCAAAAGTCTTTGCTGGAGATCAGATAAGTGGCAAAAACATTTCACTAATGGACCATGCATTGTAAAATCTAACCTACAAAAGTGTAAGTGTGCAGACTTTAGACTGTGGTCAGTGGTGCCTGGCGACACACCCAACGAACAGGTGTTCTTACAGGTTTGAAGGGGTAATTTGCAAAGTCACACCAGCAACTCGCATGTGTATGACTATGGAGAGGGCAGGGAGGAGCTCTGCATGGGGTAGCTGTACAATAGCAATTGGCCAAGAAAAGTCACGCTCCATCAACATGGAAATGGACAGGATTGAGCAAATGTGTTTTTTTTTCCCTACAGATACCTTAAAACTTAGAGTGCTTAAAGGGACTGGCAATCTATTTTATTTCGATCAGCATGTGAAAGTTAAAACTTTATTTAAACCATTTTATTCAATTTAGAATGTACTCCAAGTAGAATTTGAAATTACCCATATACACAGGGGAAACAATGGACACACTGTCATTATCGACAGCCACACACACTATGATTAGGACTGCCTAGGCTGGGAGGGAATCCATTTAAAGAAAAAAAAAGGAACATATTACTTTTAATGTGATTTGGCAAAGCGGATGTGTGCCCTTTTTATTGGTCTACAATATTGGACAAGTGTAATTGCTTAAAAAAGTAGTAAAAGTAGCTGCTACTGCATTTAACTGAAAGATTTCTGTTTTTAACTGAATGGTACAAGCAGCACTAATGTGCACAGACTCCTGGCAGCCAATTACGGATCAGCTTTCAGTAACCTACTATAATAAATTGTTAAAGGCCCCTATGGGAATGAATGATGCAACACCACATCGTTATTTCAATGTGTTTAAAGCGTAACAAAAAAGTTAATGTAGTTACGCCTTTAGTAAAGAAAAATAAAATAAATATTTTTAAAAGATGCTAGGTAAGTATCTCAATTTACCTCTTGTATTGAATTGTGGCCTAAGAGACAGGTAGTACTAGCAGTCAATTAGAAATTGGACAGGGAAGGAGGAGGAAGGAGAGACTAATACAAATAAAAAAAATAAAAAGTTTATTGCAGATGGTCCTTCACTGTCCAAGCACAGGCAAGGTGACCTACCTACCTTTACTGCAGCAGAGAAAAAGTCAGGTCAACAGTTTGGCTTTACAAGGTGAACAGGGATTGAAGTCTTATGCCCCGTACACACGGTCGGACATTCCGACGATGTCAGATTTTGGTCCAAACTTGTCTTGCATACACACAGTCGCACAAAGTTGTTGGAAAATCCGATCATTCAAAAACTAGGTGACGTACAACGGGACTATAAAGAGGGCAGTAGCCAATAGCTTTTGTCTTGTAATTTATTCTGAGCATGCGTGGCACTTTGTCCGACGGAATTGTCTACACAGGATCAGAATTTCCCTGCTCTCCAACTTTGTGCGTCGGAAATTGATGAAAAAAGTCAGAAGGAGCCAACACATGATTGGATTTTCCGACAAGATCCAATCGCACATTTTCTATCAGAAAGTCCGACCGTGTGTACAGGGCATTATGGCACTTAACCACTTGGGTACCGCGCTATTGCAAAATGACGGCAATAGCGCGGACCCACATTTCCGGGACTACGTCTATTGACGTCATCCCGGATACGAGCGGCCTGCGCGCCCCCTGAGGGGCGCGCGCGGCGCGCTCTGTGATCGGCGAGTCCGTGAGACTCGCCTGATCACCGATCCGTGTAAGGGGGTCGATCCCGACCCCTTATCACGTGATCAGCTGTCAGCCAATGACAGCTGATCATGTGATAAAACGGAGCCGGTAATCGGCTAGTATTCCTCCTCGCGCTGACAGCGCGAGGAGAAAAAAAAAAAGCCGATCGCCGGCGGCCGTGTTCGGGACATCAGTCCCGATCACGGCCAGCAATTTAAACGGACACCTGCCCCCTGCCAGTGCCCACCTGCCACCCGCAGTGCCATCCTGAAATAAAGTAAGTGCCCCCGTCAGTGCCACCCAGCAGTGCCCATAGTGCCCACAGTGCCACCCAGCAGTGCCCACAGTGCCACCCAGCAGTGCCACCCACAGTGCCACCCAAAATCTGCCTCAAAGGTGCTGCACCCCAGTGCCGCCCATCAGTGCCCAGCAGTGCCGCCCATCAGTGCCCAGCAGTGCCGCCCATCAGTGCCCAGCAGTCCCATCTATCTGTGGTACCTATCAGTGCCCATCCGTGCCACCCATCCGTGCCACTTATCCGTGCCACCCATCCGTGCCATCTTATCTGTGCCCATCTTTGCCCATCAGTGCCGCCTTATCTGTGCCCATCGGTGCCGCCTTAACTATGCCTATCAGTGCCCACCAGTGCAGCCCATCAGTGCCCACCAGTGCAGCCCATCAGTGCCCACCAATGCAGCCCATCAGTGCCCACCAATGCAGCCCATCAGTGCCCACCAATGCAGCCCATCAGTGCCCACCAATGCAGCCCATCAGTGCCCACCAATGCAGCCCATCAGTGCCCACCAATGCAGCCCATCAGTGCCCACCAATGCAGCCCATCAGTGCCCACCAATGCAGCCCATCAGTGCCCACCAATGCAGCCCATCAGTGCCCACCAATGCAGCCCATCAGTGCCCACCAATGCAGCCCATCAGTGCCCACCAATGCAGCCCATCAGTGCCCACCAATGCAGCCCATCAGTGCCCACCAATGCAGCCCATCAGTGCCCACCAATGCAGCCCATCAGTGCCCACCAATGCAGCCCATCAGTGCCCACCAATGCAGCCCATCAGTGCCCACCAATGCAGCCCATCAGTGCCCACCAATGCAGCCCATCAGTGCCCACCAATGCAGCCCATCAGTGCCCACCAATGCAGCCCATCAGTGCCCACCAATGCAGCCTATCAGTGCCGCCTAATCAGCGCACTTCAATGAAGGAGAAAAATGACCCGTTTGCAAAATTTTATAACAAACTATTAAAACATGATTTTTTTTTTTTTTTTGCATCTTTTTTTGTTTGTTTAGCAAAAAATAAAACTCCGAGCTGTAACTAAATACCACCAAAAGAAAGCTCTATTTGTGGGAAAAAAATGATAAAAATTTCATTTGGGTACAGTGTTGTATGCCCGCGCAATTGTCATTCAAAGTGCATCAGCGCTGAAAGCTGAAAATTGGTCTGGGACTGAGGGGGGTTTAAGTGCCCAGTAAGCAAGTGGTTAAAAACTCCCATATAAGTATTTGAAATATGCATCTACAGTATTGCCTGGAATTGAGCTTTAAAATACTGTAATTTAAAAAAAAAAAAAAAATAATATGTCAAAAGGGTGAAATTAAAAAAGGTTAAAATAGATAAAAAAAAAAAGAAAAAAAAAAAAAGAAAACCCACACACAGGTCAAACGTAAATTGCATAGGTTTGTGCTATTGATGTCTTTTTTAATGCTGCTTTATTATAGGAAAGACCTTCATTCTTCACCTTACACCCCTTTACAAGAAAAAAAAAAAAAAAAAATAAGACAAGGGTAGCAATTAGCCCCCTCTGAGAAGCTTGTTAATAAAGAGTCAAATATTCACCTTCTGGTCTGGCAGTAGTGGATTGCTCTGAAGTGAATTCAAATGACCATTGATAAGAGCTGTAGGTCTATCATGTTCACAGAATAAACTGCCATTGATGTAGTGAAACCGGTCCCCTGGGACAAGGCGATTCCGACAAGTTGAGCACGTAAAACACTGCATGGGAAAAAAAATAAAAAAGATACATTCAGAAAATATATCTAAAATAGTAATATTATAGGTCACAGCTTCAATTAAGTGACTGAAGAAGAAAAGGACTCACTTTAACTGTTTAATGCCCAAGGCTTTCAAATACCTAAGGACTATGCAATATATGTGACAGCAAAATTGGAGAAAAAAAAGAAAAAATAAAATAAATAAAAAAAAAAAAAAAAAAAAAAAAAAAACACACACACACCACAGACACCGGTTGCTACAGGAAAACGTAAACACTTCTGATCACTCAAGTCAAATCCAGTTTGTCTTTACTGCTTACTATTAGGCCTCTACATCATGTGACATGGACCCCAAAGACCAATAGACAAGTACCTTAAGATGATACACGTTCCCTTGTGCCCTCATGACCAATTCGCTGGCTGGAATGGACTGTCCGCAAGCACTGCACGCGCCACTGTTGCCAAATAACCTATAAAACAATGATAAAATAAACACTTAATTTTATGACCATAAATTTCACCCCAGATGCATAAAAATGTTGCTTTAGTAGAAGAAAAAAAAAAAAGGAGACCGGTAACAACATCTGAAATTATAGTGCTTGGCTTACAGCAGAATATTAAAAAAAATAAAAATAAATAAAAACACTTTTTTTTGTATCAGCAGAAAAATACGACCTTCCTTCTATTCACAGGGAACCCAGAGATGCAATCAAAAACAGTGACTTACATACCTCAAGCAAATACAAAACAATTCTGCTCTACACTTATTTTTATCAGATTTCTATGTTCGTCATATAAAAAAATAAATAAAAAAAAATAAAAGATACAATTCATGACTAGAGTTTAAATGCATTGTGTCCTTGAAATTATTTGAAGAAGTCTCTTTTTTTTGTGCTTTAATCATATCAAGAGATATGAGTCATCAAAGGGGTTAAGGGGATTTGATTGTATATCTAAGAAGACATCATGCTCGGTGTATTGAAACTCCAGCAAACCGCCATCAGAGCAGAGTTTCCATTAGGAAGTCACTGCTATCCAGGTTGATATATAATGTGTATGGGTTAACCTTTTCAATCATAGTGTCAACACTTTAGATTTGCCTCCGCTCATCTCTTTCATTCTAACCTTCTCTCTCTCTCTTGATAATGAAATGCTTGCTCCGACTTCCCTCTATCTGCTCCTGAGTCCACAATTTAGATTACTTCATCTCTGCTAGCAACAAACTGAATGAAATTTCGATTTGAGCAGAAAGTAATTTACCGGGATCTGGACCCATTTGTCATCATATCTCTCTGGGTGTTTGTTGTATCACTGCAGTTTTCCTATGCAATCAAATGAGACCACAACATCTGCCATAGGGGGAGTGGAGAAGGGGAAGTGAAGGGAAAAAAAAAAATATACACACATAATTTCTTAATATATTTAGGCACTCAGTAAAAATCGGTGCACAAGGCAGTTAATGAAGATTGCATTTTGCCTGCACCCTACATAAAATAAAAAATAAAAAAAATAAAAAAAAAGGGAAGGAAAAAAAAAAAAAAAAATGAAAAACCCACCCACACACACACACACCTTAATTTGGTTTTGATACCATGCCTTTGATAAGGTACTAGCCAGAGAAGCAAGGAAGCATTCATCTTGCCAGCAAGGATATGGGTTTTATCTCGCAATATAGGTGTGCGTTACACAATAGGTTTTCCTATTTAAAGGGAGGGGGATCCTGAGATTTTGTTCAGTATACTAATAATATTGATGCTCAACAGCAGTATGTTAGCAATAGCCTAATACAAAAGCTCTTGGCCGAGTGTAGCAATAGTCTGATGCTCAAAAGATTTGCACAACATGTACATTGTTGGGACAGTGATGTATGGATGATCTTTCAACTGCTTTAATATTTGATGAATTATTACAATTCTAATAAGCCCAAACCACCTGCACTGAGAGGACAGTGATAGACATTCTCCCTCCACTTACATACAATCATACAAAAGAGTTTAAAAAAAAAAAAAATTGCTGGGTTCTGCAACCAATCATTATTGCTTTTTAACTCCAGTGCCTCCAGAAAAAAAAAAAACATAATTTGCACAGGTTGCACGACAACTAGAAAACGTATGGTTAATTTTAGATAAGATATCGGGCTGTTACAATGTAAAGATACTAATAAACACCAGAGTACCACTGGGAGATCAGGAAACTATTACAGCGCACAAATCTCCGCTGGTTGAGAGAGTGTGGTGAAGCAAATAAAAGACACAATGGCATTGGCCTGATTTAGGGGGCAAGAACAGCTATATTCTTACTTTAACCACTTCAGCCCCAGAAGGATTTACCCCCTTCCAGAGCACTTTGAGATATGGCACTGCGCCGTTTTAACTGACAATTGCGCGATCGTGCACGCAAACAAAAATTGGTAGATTGGGGGGCGGGGGGGTCGATGAGCAATATTTTTTACTATAATAAATATCCCTCCAAAAAAAATATTAAAAAAATTCTCTCGGTTTAAGCCGATATGTATTCTTCATAATAAAAAAAAAAAAAAATGACAATAAGTATATATTGATTGGTTTGCACAGAAGTTAGAGCATCTACAATATAGGGAATAGATTTGGCATTTTTATTATAGATTTTTTTTTTTTTTTATATTAGTAATGGCAGCGATCTGCGATTTTTAATGTGACTGCGACATTAGATAGGAAACATCGGACACTTTTGACACTATTTTGGGACCAGTCATTTATACAGCGATCCGTGCTAGAAAAATGCACTGATTACTGTGTAAATGACACTGGCAGGGAAGGGGTTAAACCAGGGGTCTCAAACTGCCAGCCCTCCAGCTGTTGCTAAACTACAAGTCCCATGAGACATTGCAAGGCTGACAGTTACAAGCGTGACTCCCACAGGCAGAGGCATGATGGGACTTGTAGTTTTGCAACAGCTGGAGGGCCACCAGTTTGAGACCTCTGGGTTAAAAACTAGAGGGCGATCAAGCGGTTAAATGTGTCCTTGGAAGCGATTCTAACAATGGGGGGGGGGGGGGTGAGCTACCACTGATATGAGCAGTAGATCCCTGTCATGTCACTAGGCAGAACAGGGAATATGTTAAATATTAGGACACTTGTCCTGGAATCCAGCGATGTCGGCATCCCAGCCAATATTTCTATTGGCTGACGGGTGCTGCCACTGCCATTGTTGGTAAGGTAATCTACAAGACTTCACTGCCAGGTCTCTACTACGTCTTCGTGAAGTGCGCTGCGCTCACTTACTGGCCCGGCAGTAGGGGGAAGGAGGAGGGGGGGCCCAAACTTCTGACATGCCTAGTCAAACACGACAAGGTCCGATGCACCCATCAAAAACAGGTACCCGCCGCCCCCCCCCCAAAAAGGTAGCAAATGAGATAAGCAGAAGTTCCACTTTTGGGTGGAACTCTGCTTTAAGAAAAGAACAAAAGATGAAGAGGACAGTCTTTGACTCTACACCTTCCGGAGTCTACAACGGCTCTTTTTCAAAGCCAACAGGTCATTTCTAAACAGTTGCAGAGCTTACAAGTTAAAAACAGCAGTATATTTTATCAGCTCAAATTCTTGCATCATCCTGTATTTGATGTGGATTATTTTCAGACTTTTTTTGAAAAAGTCCTCAATACTCCCCATATAGTCAACCGATACAAAAAATAAATAAAAAATAGAAACGCTTCCAGGATTTTTCAATACGTTAAAGTAGAAATCCAAGCAAACCGCTAAATACAGTTTAAACATATCTATTTACAATTTCACCTGCCAAAGAATCTGTAATTCAGTACAGTCAATCTTGTGAATTACAACTCTGCATCACACACAGCCAGGAAGATCACTTTACGACTTCCTGGATCAACTTTACTGCTAATTAGACAGAAGTAATGATACCGATGGAAGCACAAATGTGGCAGAGGAAGAGGAAGGTGCATTAGGCCCTTTTACACTTAGGCACTTGTAAACCGCCAGTAAAATACGGAGTGCGTTTGAAGAGCTTTTCGGGCTCTTCTGGAGAGCTTTCCATTCATTTCAATGGAGAGAGGTGTTTTTTTCTTCACTCTGCCAGAGCACTGCCCCAATGTGAAAGCATTCATTGACTTTAATGGAAATAGGTTTTCGTGAGCTTTTCAGGTGCTTTTGTTTAGCGCGAAAGCGCCTGAAAAGCGCCTCAGTGTGGAAGGGGTCTTACCGAAACGAAAATGTAATTACAATGTAGAAGATGTGTAAAATTTCGATGGCTATATAGCATTACAAATTATTTTGTGGGTAAAACTAAGTTATATGCATTCAGCCATTTGCCTGGAGTTCTGTCTGCAGAAATTAAAAAACAGCCACTCAATGGGCTGTTAAAGTGGAAGTAAACCCATCGATTTAAACAGTTAAAAAAAAAAAAAAAGGCATCCCGGGAATGCTAACTGCACATTGGCTGTGCTCTCAGCCAAACTATCAAACCATCCAATGGCTGGTGTCATAACGAATCACATGTGCAGCACCATAGCAGTTGAAGATTAAACAGAAGCAAAGATGGCAGCTTCCTTGGCTGAAAACGATAGGGCAGTTTACTTCCACTTTAATGGTCAGGCTGAGGACCATATGCATTTCTAAAGGCCAAAACAGACCATGCTTGGATTAGGTAATGTTTGTTGTCTAAAAGGTCATAACAGACCATGGTCAGAATGGGGAACAATTGCCTTTCTTTAGGTCATAGCCAACCAATGCAGACATTATCTCACTGAATTTTCTAGGGTAAGAATCAACTGACCAACGTTGGGTAATAGTTACCGGTTTCCCGAAATGCTCCCATCTAGGCATTCTCCCTCAATGTGTATTGTACAAAGACCTTTCCTTACAATATTAGGCAGAATGGCAAGATCCTACTGGATGAACATGCCTTCAGGTAGCTTTGACAGTAAATCATGGCAACCAGGTTTGTTTTTTCTTAATCTGACTGGTTGGCATGGGTTACTGCAATTTACCATACCATAGAATGGGCAATATCCATGAAAGGTAGTACTGAACTCATACTCTGAAAGTGTCGACAAGAGAGGGACAAGCGTTTGAACGTTCTCGGCATTAGTCAGATTTTTAATCATGTGATCAGAAGGGGAAAAGACTGGTATTTCAACTCCTAGTTTAAACTATGAAAGTATAAATGATTTTAGGATTATTCACTTTAGCTGAAAGATCCAACAGTGTGCAGCCATCCTAAAACATCCAAGATGTTCTGCTGCATCTCTGGTATTTACTGAAGTGCTTGAAAGTCTTGAGCTAGATGATTCATCCCCGACGAGTGTACAGCGTGGTCTAAAATACACAGCAGCCAGGCTGCAATTGTCTCTCTGCCACCCAGCTGGAGTGTATCACACTACTATGAAGCACAGCAGGGGTTAATAATGTGTCTGCACCGGTCCAAGTGCTTCTCATTACTGCAACATGCTTCCTCCTTAGGAAAAAAAAAAAAAGAAAGAAAAAAAAAAAAATCTAATTGCCCGGAGTTTTCTGAATCTGATCTTGCAGGAGGCTTGTCATGTTCAAACTACTAATTTGCTGTCGCCACTTTATTGAAAATAGCCTGTAAGTTGTTATTAAATGTATCGACTGAACGACAGGGAGAGTAGTAAAAACTGCCCCTTAAGATGGCTTTTAATAGGAAGCCCGAGAAACTAAATTTTGCAGCGGCATCGATTTGTAGAGTTCAATCAAAACTCCATTTCAAAACTAATTAGTCTGAGGCCCGGGATCGCACGCTGACACGTTCCTGCAGAATGCTTAGGGTGGTGGGAGGGGGGGGGGGGGATGGGAGCCAAGCACACGTGGTACTTCCGGAGACAGGAGACTGGCAGCCAGACCCTTCACATGGGAGGCCAGTGCTACACAAGCTGAGGCAGGACACAGAACCTCTGATAGAGATACAAGGATTACAGCGAGGTATCATTAGCAAATAAAAAGAACACCGTGCACAAACTTGTTTGTGATTGGAACCATTTAAAGGGAACCTGTCACAACTGGCTGTGCTCTGTCACTGCCAAGCGTATATCTAGCATCAGAGGATGTATGGGAACTCCTGTAAACAGTACAAAGACTGGGACAGACCAGTGCCCCCCGAAGCATCACACACAGGAAATTACATTGTACACAAGAGGTAAAAGGTGGCCTTCAGAAAGGGATCGGAGCCCATCCTCCACTCAAAATCTACTAGCGTGTGGTGGCCATCTTTAAAACACACTTACGAGCATTCGTACAAAAATTCTCATCCATACATTTAATGCCTTGTGATGAATGTGGGTAAAAAAACAAAACAAAAAATAATAAAAAAAAAAATATATAAAAACAAACAAAAAACAAACAACACACTCTGAACCACAGCTCTGTCTGAATAGACACACCTCAGTTCGGGTGCCCCATAGCAAGATGCTTGCTGTGGGGGCAGGAGGGAGGGGCAAGGAACACCAGTGAGGGACCCATGAAGAGAAAGATCTGGGCTGACCTGTGCAAAACCACTGCACAGAGCAGGCAAGTAGAACATACGGTATATAAAATATACTGTAGTATTACTTTAAAGTAGTTCTAAAAAGGCCAAGAGTATAAAAATAAATAAATTATACACCCCTTTCTTATGCAGTTCTTCCCCCCCCCCCCCCCCAATACTTACCCAAGCCTGATCTCAATCCAGCAACTTGCACGAGAGCGGAGGCCCTTACGGGCCTCTCCTTCCTCATTGACTGAGATGCTGTAGCAGGAGCCACTGGCAATCACAGCCAGTGAGGAGGGAGCGGCGGCAGTATGCACAAGTGTCCCTATAGCAAGAGGCTTGCTATGGGGCACTCAGCAAGGGGGAGGGGCCAGGCGTGGGACCCAAGAAGAGGAGAATTGGGTCTGCTCTGTGCAAAATCATTACACAGAGTAGGCAAGTATAACATGTTTGTAATTAAAAAAAAAGTAAATAAACTCCTTTACAAACACTTTAAGGCAGGCAAAGATTTCTCTTGTTCAGCTCGCGAGCTGAGAGAAGGAAAAAAAAAAAAAAAAAAACAAAAAAAAAAAAAAAGAATCGGATAGATCCCTCCATGCAAGAATGAATGGGGAAAAGTAGTTGTTGCTGGCTATTCTAATCAAGCAGCCATAACCGCATCTGCCTAAATACCCAAGCAGTAACTGCATCCGATAGGACGCAGGCACAGCTCAGTTGACACTTTTTTTAACCAGCTCATTCAAAGATTGTCGAACTGGGTGGTGCCGACAGGGCACTCCGCAGCTCAAATTTTGGCAGATTCAGCAGGAATCTGGGGAAATGTAATCAGTATGGACTACATAAGACAGGCAAAGCCAAAATATGGTGGTCGGGTCATGCCAGAAAAAAAAAAAAAGCTAAGATCTAGTGCGCATAACTTGTAAGTTGTTACATTAGTGTGCAGGCATCAATGCCTATACACCAAACACCTACAGCACTGCCTTTATTATGAACATTCAACAATGGCCAGGCCATTATAAAAAGCAATATAAGAGTCAGTGCCAACAGGTTTTGGGCTTGTATCGAGAGCTTCTGAAAGTTTCCAGAATTTACAGTTGTATTTAACCTGCAGATCACCCCTTTCCGACCTATATTTACCTGCTTCAAACAGGCTTTCTAGTCCTATAGACTTGCACGAGAGTGCAAAACCCATCTGACACAAACAAAACCTCTCAATACTGGCCTTAACCAGAATAAGTGTTCAGGGCTCCAACTATGCAAAGGTTGTGTTCAGATTACTTTTCAGAGGTATTTGACAGGAAGTGATTAGGCGATTTAATGCATCCTCAATGCCCATTTTAACCCCCATAGATGCTGCACTAACTCACTCAGTTGTGGTGTATGCCCATTAGCTTGGAAGGGCCATGTTTAGTGGTGGTACTGCCCATGGAACACAACTCTATTAACTTTGAAGGGCCAAGTTTAGTGTTAGTACTGCCACTGAACGCAACAGAGGGGGGTTGGGGGGAGATTATTTTTGCACTGAAAAAAGAAGTTGATTTTTAATCGAATTACCGTAGTAAAAAGCTATCAAAAAAAAAAAAGTTTTCAGTTTAAGATACATTAATAATTTGGTTTATTCAGCATGAAATGGAGCTTAGTTATGTAGCAGGAGGCTGTATATTCTGCGATATTAAAATTTTTTGGTAAACTCTGAATCAAAGTTCTGCAATCTGAGATAACATGCACTGCATTGATGCATTCACACAATGTCACAGTAACCAAGAGATAAAACAAAGTTCGGAATTTTCCTTTATCCCATTAATCTACAAATCTATGTACACTACAAACTGTATGATTGAATTGGTTCTGATATGGCTGTTTTACTAACCCGACAGCTTATTATTCTAAATAGGAAACCTTCATTTTATTTGCGGATATTAAAGATTCTAATTACCAGCAAGAATGAGCCCTTACATTTAAAGAGCACCTGTCATTTCAGATCCATCATGACAGCACCTGTTAGCAGGCATCCACTCACCTGCTGCAGTCACATCCCTCGCCTTGTTGCGTCACCGGCCGTCCCATTAAAGTGAATAGGACTATCGGTGAGTCAACATCGGGTCAGAGGTGACAGGTGCTCTTTAAAAATTATGATTTAAAACAGAGAGTTGATTTAAATCAAGCCTCAGTGATTTAAACCAAATACACACTGTCACAAAGCAAAGCATCGCAACCGTTTAATGGGGGGGCAAAAACATGGCTCAACCGCGTCTAAAAAAGGCCTAACTGCACTGCTTTTAGGAGTCTTACTCAGTACCGATTCCAGAACCAACCTGAAAAATTAGTAATGCAATGGCAGCCTCTATCAGAACACTTTTTTTGCACTTAGGGGACATTTCTGCACTTCCTGCATGAAGCAAGACAGGAACAGGAAAACAAGACAACATTCATCTCAAGGGAGGGAAGTACCATCTCAGTTGTCACAAAACATCCAATCAGGCATCCTGCTTACATACGCTTTCAAAGTGGCACCGCAATCTCGTTACATGATTGTATTAAAGCACTCTTGCACACACTAGTATCAACGAGCCTGCGGTGGGCTGAAATAATGTAGTATATGACACCAAGAACATAGGAAGCGTCATTTTCACAAGATCCATTTTGGTGCAATCTCGAAGACTAGAATCCTTCCACAGGGATTTAACAAGTACAACAGCTAGTTGCACAAAGTGAATGCCAGAAAACTTTGTACCACTCAGCAGGTAGGCTATGCACACAGAGGGCTCAACCTGACCAAACTAAAAAGCTGCTGATAGCCATCAAGTAAAAGGAACTTCTCCAGCAGTTTTTATTGACCCCCACAGCTAGAATGCCAAGCTGTTTTGAAATACAAGTTTTGCCACTTTTCTTTTAGTAATGCGAAACTCCACCACATTCATGACAGACTACAAAGTGATGGGCCAACATGAAAGCATTAACGCAAGAGAGAACAGGCAAGCTCTGACACTTCCCTGTAGTGAAGGTTGCCCGATTAAACCCTGTCTGCCACTCCAGCTGGTTGAGGGCAATGTGTGACTTTTCTTCATACCTGTCAGCAGCTTGATTTCTTATGTGGCAGTCATTTTAACAACAGAGTCTGTCATTCCAGAACTTTGCAAGCTGCCATTAGTGACCTGAACATATATGTCAACTGGCTGTAATGCTGACCAAACGACTTCAAAGTTGGTGCTCCTGACCCAGAACACCTTCAGACTTCTCCCAGGTCAGTATCGTTATGGGTAAACTAACAATTACAGAATAAGAAGTTAGCATTGGGACTGAACTTGGGCAATTAAAGTGTAAACACCAACACAGTGTGGATTATCTCACGTATAGAATGCAGAATTATGCAGTATAGAATTTACAGCACAGAGTACAGAACAAGTGGTGTGGAGTATCAGACGGAGCTATGCCATAACCAGGCCAGAAAAGGTGTAATATGCATAAGCATTAAAACATGGCACAACTCTGGAGAAGCCACATGTAACTCATGTCTGGTCCTATACTATTATACCGTAAAACAAGTAGCGGAACCACCTATTTACTCCAGAGATTAGTAAATTAATCCTGTCAACTGGTACTAGTTCATTCTTTTGGGCCAAGACCAATTTGATACATTTTCATACCTACACCAATTCTCTGTATGGCACATTCTATAAATACCAAGTTGCATGAATGAACAGAGGCTAAAACAACCAATTACTAAATTTGTCATCCAGAAGTAAGACAAACCTTGCCAATTAGCTCAATTTAAATTTTTGTATCTTGTTAAACTACACTCTAAAGTCCTAAGACGCCAACTGTGTCTGGGGGAGGAATTTCATGTTGCATTTGGAGAAACATCTTCAAAGCAACTGGTTCCTTGCTACAGACTCAATGTTCACAAATACAACGGAACACACAGCTGCCAGAACATATTGAGTATAGACTAATCCCCAAAGTCATTTCAAATTCATTATTAAGGAGGCCTCATTGCCCCACACCTGTCAAATATTTATTTTAAAAGGTCCACTGCTTAAGTGAAATACTAAGCTACATTATTCTCCGGGGACAATAGTCAATCCATTTGACCAATGACAAGTGGACTGGGCAACACTATTAGGTCTTTTGATACAATAGGACTTCTGGCATGCATTCCAAGTCAAAAAGTTCTCAGTATTAAATACATTTAAGAAAAAATGTTAAAAGCTGGAAAATCCTTTTTTGTAGCATTACATTAGTGCCAAACATGCTACATAGCTGCTTTAAATAAAAAAAAAAACAAACACACACACAGTAGCCAAAGCTAAAACCTTAAAAGCAGAAGATTTTTTTTTTTTTTATCTCAATGCATTCTGTGCATCAAGATAAAAAAAACCTGTGCAACCGCCCCCCGAATTACCTACCTGAGCCCCTTCTCTCTCAAGCAATGTGCATGATCCCCCTCAGCCATCCAGGACACTTCTGCTGATTGGCTCCTGTGGCTGTCAAAGTCAGCCAATGACAGTCAATCGGGGAGAGGGGGCAGGGCCAGGTCAGGGCTCCGTGTCAGAATGTAAACACGGAGCTCCGACTCAGCTTGAGTGTCCCCTGTAGCAAGTTGCTGGCTGACGGGCACTCAAAGGAGGGAGGGGCCAGGAACAGAAAAGGGGGACCCGAGAAGAGGAGGATTCGGTTTGCTCTGTGCAAAACCAACTGTACAGAGGTGGCAAGTATAACAGTTTTTCGTTCTTTTTTTTGTTTTTTATAACACGCGAATCTTTACAAATCACCTTAAAGTGGAACTAAACCCTCCTATGATTTTTAGCCAAGGAGGTGGTCATTTTGACCTCTGATTTTAAACTGCCACAAAATTCTGCACGTGATCAGTTATGACACCAACCATTGGATAGTTTGGCAGTTTGGTTAAGAGCACAAGCAATGTGACAGTTACATTCCCGTGGAAAAGAAAAAAAGCGCTGGAAGGCGGCGTACGGACATGGCCTGGTTAGAGCCCAAGCTGAGGCTGTCATACACCTTACAGGGCTTTGCAGAGATGTGCGCCCTCCATTAGAGGTCTAGAGCTGGGACAAGCTCTGCCCTTGTCTGCACTCCAAGCAGTTGCTACATAAGAAGACCCGGTGGAGCCTTGAGCGGCACTTGTAAATTTAAATGTAAATTGTAAATTTAGTTTGGGTCACAGTTACATTCCTAGTACATGCTGGGAATGTAATTGTTTTTTGAAACTATTAAAATTTATGGGTTTAGTTCCACTTTACATTAGTCTCTAAATCTAAGAATAGTGTAATATATTGTATATACTTACTACTGCCTTAGAAAGGGTGGTTGTGTTAGTTTTCATTTTCAGGTCCCCTGCCCCTTTTATTTTCACCTGCCAATTCTGCCAGTAGTACACTTCCTGACCAGAGTGGACAACGCTCTCTCATACCAATGTATTCATGAGGAACAGCTTTACCACCCTAGGCTGCTCTCCTGACTCAATCTACAGGAACCTCTCCATCGCCACAACATTCATTGGGGGTTGTTCGCAAAAAGCTGACTACATGGTCCGAGATTTAAATTTTTAGTGCACAAGGCACTGCAATTCTGCTTCTGAAATTCTGGCACAGCCACGGGACTTTTTTTCTGCACTTGCAGAAAATGAATTTAAGAAGAAAGAAGAAAAAAACAGATGACACATCACATCTAAGCACTGGTAAGCTATAAAAGGATTTAAATATTTTTCTTAGGATTAGAGATATATTATAAAACTGGCCATACACTAATGGACCAAACATTTGTCAATTTGACCAATTCTCATTGGTACATTTGACGACATGAAAAACCTTTACTTTTTACTAAAATCGATTCTGGAGTGAATGGACCTTTCCAAACAACAACCACATTCACTGTTTGAAATTTGTTCATTCAGGAAAAAAAAAAAAAATGTTCCCATCCTGCTCCTTCGAATTCTCATCAGTGCTATTGAAAGCAAACATTGATTTTACCCTACTAACAATTTGAAAACATTTTAAAGAACATTTTGATTTTCTAACAAAATTCCACAAGAGTATAACCAGCATAAGCCTTGAAATAAATACTGGGAAACACTAAGGTCACTGCGTTGCATTTAATCAACATTCTGGTGACCACTTATCAGTTTTTAATGAAGGATGGGTATTTTCAGACAAACCCACTTCAGGTTCCATACAGTCACAAACAGAAAGCCTAACATGAAAATGTCAGTACTAAAAAGTAGCTCAGTCACCAGATTCAAGCTTTGATGTTTTAACTTAATTGGTGATACATGATGCAAAAAAGAAGTGGTCAAGCACTGACTTCAGGAAACAGATCCACCAATTCACAAGCATAGCTGTCTGGAGTATGGACAGTTTGCCTCCACCTACCTGTCCATACACCCTCAAGCCGACAACTTGGAAAATAATCAATTGTTTATGGATAGATTGCCCTGGATAATTGCAATTTTCCACAAAGCATATGGATCTGCCAGAAATGCCCGTTTAGATAACAGTCCTCTGTCTGGTCAAGCAATCCACGATTATGGAAATGTCATCCAGCAGTCAGACTACCCAACCGCCATCTGATTTTGATGGGCTTGGTGTAAACCATTACGGAATGGCCTAGCTTGCAAAAGGTCCCTGTATCAATTTAAAAAAAAAACAAAAAAAAAAAAAAAACAACACACGCAGTTTTTTTTTCGTTTAACCAGCTGGTTGATTGGGGGGGGGGAACGAGACAGACACACACACACACACACACGGCCAGCCTTGGGCTGGCCAGACAAAAAGTCCATTAGTTTGGAGAAAAAAAAAAAAAAAAAAAAAAAAAAAAAAATGTATGCTCCCTTAAATGTGGCAAAAGGTTAAAGAGAAATAGCCAACACAGCCTGACCTTTGACCAGTACTTATATAGAATATTGTTTTACATTGCAGCATATTGTCCAGTAATTTTTTTTAAAACAGAATCCAAGCCTTGGTGAAGGGGGATGTTTGACCTGCAAAAGTTGTTGGCCATTTTGTCTGACCTTGTGTCACATTTTAATAAACGTTTACTGGACTTTAAAAATTGGGAGGAGTGGCACGAGCATCTTTGTTTACATTTTTTTATATCACTCAAGAGACCAAAAGGTTACCACTCCATAAAATATCACTTCAGGCCCAGCGCTCCACCAACACCTATTGCTACTATGGTATAGGAAGAGAAACTTCTCCAAGACGGTGGTAAATAAAGTGCTGGTCAAACAAGTCCATGCCCATTCATTAAAGCCTTGCTTGATTAACAAATGCTTCATATCAAACCAGGCTGAACAAAAGAAACTCAAACAGTGTATGGCCAGCTTAAAGTGGAATTTCACCCAAAAGGGAACATTTCGCTCTCCTCCTCATTCGTCAATTTTTTTATTTTTTTTTTTGGGGCAGAAGCAGGTACTTGACTTTGACAGGTACCCACTCCCCCTCTACTGGAAAGCTTGCCGCAGTGATCTGATCAAAAGCCTCAAACCCCCCGCTTCCTTCTGGGACACATCAAAGGTCCCAGAAGACTACAGGACCAGCATGACTCGTCCATGTGCAGCTGGAAGCCAGTTGTAAAACAGGGCTTCACTGCTGGTTACCCTTAAGATGCATGCGCCTGATGCTAATTGCAGAATTGGCTCAGGTGAGGACATCGCTGGATCCAGGGGCAGGTAAGTGTCCTTATAGTAAAAGTCAGCAGCTACTATATTTTTTAAAGGGGGGACTGGAACTAATCTTTAAACAAAAGAGTGGATAGGGATGTCTCAGTTTTGGATCAAACTCTGTCTAAAGTTTTCTAGACTGTCTGAAAGGCAAAAAAGGGGAAGGGTGGATGTGGTCCAAGATAGTCATCTACTTCCTCCTAATGACCCAGAAACAAAAGATTCACACTTATTTTTCAATAAGACACAAGCAAACAAAACCCAGAAAGCACAGGTTATCCCCATTTAAAAATTGTATTACCAAGTTTTATGTTTTGCCTCAAGATTTCCTTTAGGGCAGTTACTAAAAAAATAAAGATAATTTTTCACACCAACATTGGTTGATGTGTTGCTATAATCTTGTGCAGAAATGGTGCAACCTCATACAGGCAATCCAATAAAATGGTGGAAAGGAGAAAAAAAAAAAAAAAAATATTCATGGCACCCATTAATTGATTGCCCCAATTTGCCAACATGCACAAGAATGTCAGGTGGAACACCACGACTACTGGAAGCTGACATCCGATTGCCTTTTATGGCCAGCCCCCTCCACTTGGCCTAAATTGTTTCAAATGAGATTTGGACTTAATGCAGTAAGCATGTTTAAATGGTTATAAAAGTACATTGGAACAAACAGGGGAAAAAAGAAAAAAAAGAAAAAAAGAAAAATTAACAAACTGGCTTTGTAAGTATGAAATAGACGACTCATCTAAATGTCTCTCCCAGTGAATGATTGTTCTGGTCTTGATGCTACCCTATTATAGCTCAAGCCTCTGGGAGCAGATAAAAGACCTTGGCCCCAGCAGCAAACTCTTCATAACTTGTGAAACTCATTTTAGATCTGTCTTGACCAAGTTCTCCAGGGCGTCACTCAGTGTTTTTGCTCTATGTGCAGTTCTTTATTAGCAGCCTATGATTGAAACACACACTACATTAAAAACTTCATTCCTGTTTATCAGGAGAAATAATTCACCTTCATATAATTGGACAAATGCTTTTTTTGAACGTTTCTTCAGTTCTAGCAGCAAGTAAGCATAGTGGTGCTCCATTTAGGTTTGACTTATAACAAAGCTTGTTTATAAACATAAAGCCAAACTAAAAAAGGGAAAAAAAAAAAAAAAAGCGTTTGCACCTATATAATGGTTATTTTACCCTAAAAGTAGTTATAAATCTCAGAAATTAAATATGAACAAAGCATATTGCTCCACAATGTGTACTTGTCTTAATTAAAAGCACAAATTGTCATTTCTGTCTGCTACTTCATACCCCTATCAGCAGGAATTGACAGTTTTTCCTGACACAGAAAAAAATGGTGACAGGGGAGGGACCTCCAGCAGATCGACAGCCTCAACTGTTTGTGTGTGGAGGCCATGTCTCTTCCCTCCAATCAGCTCTCAGACCTCTCCTAACTGAGCTCTGCATAGTGCAACATCAGATCTCTGCGCCCACCCCCCCTTTCTGAACTCTCAAACAAGCTTATATATATTCAGCACCTTTAACAGATGGAGAAGAGAAGACAGACAGACAGACAGTCAGTCTTGTAGGAGGATCGGTTTAATCACCAGCGGTAACGGGTCGGTTCACTCTGGGACGACTTGTCAGGCGGTTAGCCGCCTGACAAGTCACATCCCATTCTGTACAATGGAACCGCTCTAATCAGAGCGACACAAGTCACTCCAACTTAGAAAAAGGTTCCTGTATGACTTTGGGGGCGACTTGCATTGACTTTTATAGAGCAGTCATTTTGCAAGTCGCCGCAGCGGTCATGTCCAGGTCGCCTAAGGCAGTCGCGCTGCAAGTCGTGCTGCCTCAGTGTGAACCGCCACTTAGTCCCTTCACCAGGTATACATCACGGTTTACAACCACTAGACCTTCTACCCCTTTAACTTCCTTTTCATAAGATTGGTCCCCTCTATTCCCTGGTCACCAGTCATGTAACCTCCCTGGAGTAGTAGTTCTCATCTCAGCGAGCAGTGATATAATTACACCTCCAACTGCTATAGTTGACGAATCTAGGAGCCTCAGACACAGTCTGAGCTGCCCACTGTTACTGGATCTGTTGACTGTAATATGACAATTATGTGGTCATATGCACACAAGCCATTATTCAGCAGTTTTTTGTAGGGAAACATACCTACCACCTCAAGCCTCCTCAACAACTATGAATTCCCACTGCATGATGAGAATAGATTTTTTTTTTGTATTGGCACAGAGCAGATGCGATACATCCTGCGCCAAAATAACTCCTCTGGGTGCCCAGCCAGTGATGCATATATCAATGGGAGCAATAACATCACAGGTATTTCAAAAGTAAAATTCATACCATAAAGGGGCAATTTTACTGTAAATGTTTATACATTTTATAAGGTCTACAGCCTGTCCCCGAATAAGTCACTGCTGACGAAACGCATAGGGTATGGCCTGTTTATGGGCATCACTGTGGAAGTGTATTCTTTTACCCTTTGGCATTACACTACAACTTGCTGCTAAGTGGTGACTGTCTCTCCTTTGGAAGCTGGTCCTGAAGATTTAGCATATGTGTCTGACCTTTATAATCTATGGTCCAACTGCTCTGGTAAGAGGCACCTGGCAACTGCTGCCATCTGGTGGAGTCCACTCTTCCCTGTCTTGCAAGTATGACACCTTTTGGGAGGATCATATATATTTTTGGCATATTGTAAAGGGACCCAAATTGTTTATTAATGTACTAGACAAAAAATGAGATGGATAGACATACACACACTTACACTATTAGTTGCACTTATTTGGTTTACCAGTGGTGTACCGCAAGGTTCAGTGCTGGGTCCCTTATTTTTTAATATCTTTGTAAATGATATTGGGTCTGGGATTAAAAAGTAAAATTTCTGTCTTTGCAAATGACACCAAGATATGCGGTGGAATAATGTCCTTACAGGATGTCTCCAATTTACAAGCCGACTTCAATGTCTAATTGGACAAGTGGCAAATGAGGTTTAATGTTAATAAATGTAAAGTTATGCACTTGGGGCTAAGAATATACATGCATCACATATTAGAGGGGAGTACAACTGGGGGAATCCATAGTGGAGAAGGATCTGAGGGTTTTGGAAGATCAAAAGCTCAATAACATGCCAAGTGAGCAATGTGAGCAAAGTCGAGATAGAGAGAGATCATTTTGCCCCTGTACAAGATAGTAAGAGCTCATCTGGAATATGCGGTTCAGTTTTTGGCACCAGTTCTCAAAAAGGATATCGGGGGAAACTGGAGAAAGTGTAGAGAAGGGCAACCAAACTTATAAGAGGCATGGAGGAGCTCAGCTATGAGGAGAAATTACAGGAACCAAATCTATTACCTCTTGAGAAGTAGATTAAGGGGCCATATGATCAACATGTACAAATATATAAGAGGTCCATATAGTGAACTCAGTGTTGAGCTATTCACTTTACAGTCAACACAGAGGACAAGGGGGGTCACTCTTTACGCCTAGAGGAAAAGAGATTTCATCTCCAAATACAGAAAGGTTTCTTTACAGTAAGAGCTGTGAAAATGACTGGCCAGCTCAGTAGATTGTTTTAAGAAAGGCCTGAATTATTTCCTAAATGTACATAATGCAACCGAGTATTGACATTTATAGGTAAAGTTGATCCAGGGAAAATCCGATTGCCTCTCTGGAATCAGGAAGGAATTTTTTTTCCCCTACTGTAGTAAATTGGATCCTGCTTTGCTGGGGTTTTTCGCCTTCCTCTGGATCAACTGTGGATATAGGATTGTGTATATGGGATTGTATGATATTTTTTTAATTATATTTATGGTTGAACTAGATGGACTTGTGTCTTTTTTTCAATCTGATTAACTTTGGATTGTTATATACTCACTATTGCACTTTAATTGCGGTCACCTATTCGGAATATTTGCGCTGCTTTTTTGTTATAATCTAGGTTAGGAACTAGTATCAATTTTATTAGCAGCTGCTTATTGTGTGGCCTGAGACCTAGCATAGATTTACACACCTATTGTTCATGTTTTATAATGTACTTATCCAACAGCTTTTAAAAAGAGTGCATTTTTATGTGTCCCAGGAGTTTGGCTTAAAAAGATAAAGTGTGTTATATGGAACAGTGCATATCTGCAGTTTTCCCCCCATAGTCACAGGTAACGCCATCAAGCCTGGTTTCTTAGCCGAACATCAGGAAAACCTGACCTGTTCTGTGTGAAAGCAGGGGCAGGTAATGGATGTGTGTTATATATATATATATATATATATATATATATATATATATATATATATATATATATATATATATATATATATATATATATATATATATATATATATATATTTTCCACACCAAACATTTTTATGTCTCTGTAAAAAGCAGAGACTAGTTTTTACATTTGCCCGACAAAAGATTCCCGCGGCAAAAAAAAATCTGCTTTTATATACACCTGCAAATGCCAACCATAGGTCTTTTTTTTAAAAATAAATATAAAGAGGCCAATATAGGTTAAAATGTGTAATGCATAGAGATTTGAATTTTTTTTTTAAATGTGTTTTAGTGATATTTAAAGGTAAACAACTTACGGTAATTGATTGGCAAGTTTAAACAAATGTTATTTGCCAGTTTGTCGTTACATGTCATCGCCACCTAGAGGTGAAAATTATAAACATTTAGATGTAGGAGCTTTATTATATTTCAATGGTCACATTCATTTCCCCATGGAGAAGGAGGCCTGATTATAGAGTAAAAAATAAAATCACTCCGCCACCTTTACCTGGAATGCATTACTCGAATTCCGAAGAAGGGTACTGCCCTGAAATTGGGGTATATAACATTTCAGAAACCATGTACTGGAGTAATTTTAGACTATTGTCCTGTCAGAAGGATGTGCCTAGACCAGCATTTGCCAATTCTGTCTTGAGGTCCAGACAAAATTACAAAGTCTGCAGGTAAGAACAAAAGTCTGAGCAACTGAATAAGCAAGTGTACAGATATCAACAAAATATTCAGTGATGCTGGAACTTGTAGACAGGTTTCGGATTTTGCATACCTTCCCAGATGTATGTGCCCGCTAATGAATAAGAAGTGTATTTTGGTGGTTTGGTTTAAGTAAGGCTGTACTGAGAGATTATGGAGGTTGCCAATGTTCTCAGCTGCCATGCTGATGACGTTTTTTTCTAGACTCCCCAGGTTACTGAAACATTTGCAATCTTAAGCCTTCCAAAACTCAAAATTTCATCCGATTCATCCCAGGTAGAAAATGGTCAGTCCTATGGTGACTACATCTAAGCATACAGTTTAGGTATTCCAACAGCCATGGTTGTTGGCTGTCAGAATACAATAGCTGGCAGCAGGAGATGCCTACATCCACCTGAACAGAAGGAAAATAATATGTATGGCTAGCCTAATGCTGCGTACACGAGCGGAATGTCGACAGAAAGTCAGGCGGAAGCTTTTCAGCGTATATTCCAATCAGGTGTATGCATCATTGGACTTTTTTTTTGAAAATTGTAAGGGACCTAGAAATAGGAAATATTTAAAACATGTTCCATCGGGAAAACCGCTTGTCTGTATGCTGTTCCGACAGACCAAAAACTAAGCATGCTCTGAAGCAAGTACAAGACAGAGGCTATTGGCTACTGGCTACTGAACTTCTTTTCTAGTCCGGTCGTACATCACCGCATTGACGATCGGACTTTGGTGTGATCGTGTGTACGCAAGATAGTTTCCACAGAACTCAGTCGGAAAAACCCAGGGAAAACCGGTAGTGTGTACGTGGCATGAGAGTGCAAAATTTTTTAGCCAGAGCTAGTCAGGTACGTAGAATCCTTTAAAGGTCAATAATGGCAAATCTCATGGTAGGGGGTTGCCCTTCAACTATCTTTACATACATAATGTGTATGTATCAACATGAGTTAGGGACCTTAAAAACTGTAAGCTCCTTGAGAGCATGGGCTGACGTGAATGTACTATATATGTAAAGCAGTGCATAAACTGAAAGCACTACATGGGTACCAATAATAATAATAATAATAATAATAATAGTCTGTAGCCAATGTTTTCGTTTGGAGCAAGTTAGCAGCCTATACCAAGGTGATTCAGATGGGTTAGCCCCCTGCATAGCTTACTTACTTGGCAGAGTGAGTCCACAAGTCTGAACTGCCCCCAAGACTGCCTACTACACGGGCACCTTTTCCTGACTGTTGCTTGTTAGGTAGCATCCTTTAACTACCTAACCAGGAGTCCCTTCTTAGCCGTGAATTCACTATGAGCAATATGAAGTGGACCGGTTAGCCTTTCATTCAGCCATGCTGCACACAGTAGTTCTTAAAAAACAGGGTAGCTATTGTATGTCACACATTGTCTTCACTCTTTTGTATTCAACAGCCACCCAAGACCACATTGGCTACAAAAGACAATATGGTCTATTGTTCGCTTTTAATTGCCTGGATGTTGGTTATCAGTCTCTGTGCATGAAGGTCATTTGTAGGTCAAACCCAATTTCCCTAATGTGGTCCAGTATGATATGTTTGCGTTTCCCTTTCTCACGCTCCCTTGCATAAGATTGGTCAATTTGCTTTCATGGGAATGCTTCCCATCAGTGTGTACAGGCCGAAAATTTAATTATATCATTTTCTAGAAATTGAAAAATCACAGTGAATGTAAACCCTTGTAAATTAAGAGAAGTAATTGCTTTTCACTCTGAGCCAAGAACGAAGGCAACTGTGTAACTGTAGCCTTTTCTAAAAACTTGTTTTCACAGAGTTTCTGCGAGGCAGGAGAGTTAATTATCTAACCAGGGGATTGTGCAGGACAGTGTTTGATTTAAAAGGCTCGAGGCTTTAGGTGCTCAATTAAGTAGCTATCAGTCTCAGTCTGGACTTTAATGGGCTTTTTTCCCTCCTCTTCAACTCCAGCTATGGGGTGGGGGGGGTGGTTGGGGAGGGGAGATACACCCCAGGTCAGGCTAATTAAAGCCAGGGGACTCCTTAATTGTGATGACAGAAACGGTTTCAGTTTCCTCTGTTAAGGTCTTCAGACTAGAGGAGATCGTTAATATTTTAGCATTTGGGGAACACAATCAATCACAAAACAGCAAGATGTGCCTATATAGTGAGACCATTTACAATTACAGGCAGATCATTGTTCTAAACGGTAGATCTTGACATAAGAGATTGCTCGCATGTAAATATTTTATTTAATGTTCTCGACTGGTCGGTGTCACTGGATCTCATCTAATCTACAGATGTAGCTGGAGTCAAAGTGCGAAAGGAGCACCGGTCTGCTGGTGGCAACAAAATCCAATGAATGTCAAATGATAGGTACATTGCTGCCATGAGTTATGTGTGTAATACCACATAACTCATGCTAGGCAATGCACCTCGGTGTGCGTAACACAAAAAAACAGGTCAAATAACTACAGCGCTTTACAAGTTAAAGAAGCAGTGGCCTATTGAAGGTAATACACATGAACTTTTTTTATATATATATATATATATATATATATATATATATATATATATATATATATATATATATATATATATATATATATATATATACACACATACACATATACATATATACATACATATACATATACACACACATACACACACACACACACACACATAGATAGATATATCTATATATATATCTCTATCAAGTAGTAAAACAATTTCAAGGTGTAGTCCCCAATAACCAATTATAAAGTTGGGAGCCGACTACATATAAGATACCAATACTCTAGTACCTAGATCAGTTTTTTTTTTTTTTTTTTTTTTTTTTTTTTAACGGTAGCCCTTACAAATAAGACATGCTTAATGCACCCCCAACTGGGAACACATGGAACTACAAGTCACAGCATGCCAAGAAAAACTATTTGCACAGCAAAACATAAAACCACAGATGGAGGGGGTGAGTTGGGGAATATTCCACAGGTCTCCATTTAGAAAATATTCCACAATTTAGGGCCATCAAAACTATACTTTATACATTTTGACTGAACAGACCATAGCCTTGTCATGTGCATCTGCGAATATGCATGAGAGAAGTTCAAAAAAAATATCAAGGTGAAGCCTGGAGTGAGCCAGTATAGAGATCCATAATCATTTCAGAAAAATTGTCTTCCTCTTTGCATTTTAGCCCGTTGTCTAAAATACAATTAGGAACATAAAAGAATGATGCATCTTTATGACCAAGGGTACATCTCAAGTCTACTGTACACAATAAGGCTTGCTCTATACCTGTGTGAGTTGGGCTGGCCCATACATTATACAATTTTCCTTTAGATTTACCAAAATCATAATATGGGAGGTCAAAATCTAAACACAATTTGCATGCAATTGGCCAGGCCCTAGAACTACACATAGTTGAAAGTAAATCTAAAGAAAATTGTACAATGTTTGGCCAGCCTTATTCAGAAATTAGCTTCAATCATTTTAACAGATAAACATATTCAAACATGCCGTTCAAAGCTTCCATCCATTCCAAAGGATTATTTGTCCTATACTCCAAATTGCACTTATTCTATATGTCGATTACTTTAAAACTAGAAAACAAATCATCTTCATATTCATCTGGAACTTCTAACATTAATAAAATTACCGGTCGCCCCCCTGGCGCACTTCCTGCCATTCTTAAAGGCAGCATCAAGTCTGTTGTATTAGCAGCCAGGAGAAAATTTATGGACTTCAAGGTCATAACTTTTTTTTTTTTTTTTATAAAAATTCTATCCCTTAGCATTAACTGTTTTCTAAGCAATTATGCACGTCGCCCTTTTCCGTTTAATTCCTTTCCGCAGTATAATGCATTAACCCCCAGCTCACCGGGGGTTAATGGAAGGTGTATTAAATGCTACAAAGTGATGCCAAGAGCCAAGTCCATTAAAGGTACTTCATACTAACTGGATACTAAGGCACCTTAAAAGCTCTGGGAGCTATTGATGCTTAGAAAAAAAAAAAAAAAAAAAAAGGGAAGGGCTGAACATAATGGCTGTAGCTACATTAGACAGGAGAAGGAGGGGAAAAAAGAAAAAAAAAAAATCTGCCAAATTACGCTTGGTTAATTCAGAGTAACAGATCTGCCCCCAAGTGAATTGGAGGCCTTGAATTAATTCTGTTATGACAAATCAAGATAAACGTTCCCCCTAAATTGCATGCGATTTAATTAATTTTTGAGATCCAGTTTTTTTTTTTCTCTCTTTTCCCCTCTCTCCCAGCTAATAGTTCACATGCTCCTGTGCTGTCATTGTGCTTGAGTGGGCAGACTTCAAAGTGATATTAAATAACCAACTATTAGATTTACCTAGCACGTCCTATTGGAAAAACGCCATTTAATTACCTAGCCTGTTCAATTAAAGGGACAGCATTTCCCTGAATATAGCAGCTTGCTGTTGATTACCAGGGAAATTAACTCTCTGCATGATGTCTCTTGGACTCTTTCTAAACCACAGCAAAAGGAGGGGGCTGAGGGGAGTAAGGGGGGGGGGGGGGGCAGCTACCAGGCTTATTCCTACGAGAATTACAGTCAACACCTCTAACGACATAGTAATTGAGGAATGTTCTCTCATATAGGCTTAAAGCTCGCAGAAACTTAAAATTCTTTACCCCAAAGCTAGCAGTTCAATCAAGAATTAATCAAATATATGGATGCTTCTGCAAATTAGTAGCTGGAGCAAGTTCTATAGACCACCATACACCCTTTTTTGCTCCAAGCAACATTCTACTCTACAGAACGCTAGCAATCCACCCTTACAAATAACCATTCAATAGCAAAAATAAAGAAAAATCAATCATATATCGTTAAGACAACATAACCTGCATTATAGCTACTCTCTGCATGACTTCTCAACCAAGGAGAATGATTGGCCATGGGCTATCTATACAACCTTGCCGTACCATAGGGATACAGGTGGAGCGCCGCACCTCTCCCTCTGTATTTTTAAATCATGGCAACACAATCCCCCCCGTCACAAGACAGCAACGTTTAGAATCAAAGATGCTGTAATCACATCATCGTCTGGCCAAATCCTTTTAATGTTTCTCAGTGATCAGGCTCTGGCCCTTTAACAGTCTGAATCCTCAGCCCTGGTTAATAATCCCCTCTCTTACAGGCCAATTTTGTTAATTAAATGTTTTGTTTGCGATGCAGCTCTCATTCAGTTCGGACACGTCATTCTGAGCAGATCTAAGCCAGGGCCCAGATCTCATTAGATAAAACCTATCAGGACTAAAAGAAAATGGAGGAGTCACTAATTAAAGCTTTTAATTGTGTGTATTCACTGTCAGCCTGTTTTATCTCGAATCTGCGATTGTGAGCTGCATGTCAGTCTCCCACCAAAAGCACTTTCATTAATGGAGGAGGTGGATTCGGCCCCCACCCCTCGCCCCTACACTCAAAAAAAAAACGAAGGGGAGAGCAGAAGCACTTTGTTTGGACTCGCTCAGAAGGTGCATTTCAAAGACAATCATATCCTCCCATCAAAACTCCCTAAAGACATTTCGGGCCACATCTCTACCTTTGTACTTGGCCACTTTGCCAGCTACCGTTAAAGGCCAAAAACATCTGATTTAAAAGTCCGATCGGTAAATTGATCGCTATCGGAGGCAAGATTTTAATTTAGCTTGGTCACATACACTTTGAGGAAACTTCATTAATAAAAGATTACTTTTTTTCCGTGTTTAATGCCATAGTAAAACAGAACAGATGATAACCGAGGGATCAGTTACAATTACCTGTCACATACCAGCTAAATGAGATGTTTGTGGTCAACTCAATGACACATCTAAACCCAACACCCTCATTTAAATAGCTGTCAAGATGCAAGATTTGTAGGCACGTATAGGCTTATGGAGAAAAGCCACAACAAACATAGCAGAGCTCCTCAAAAACACAGCATCCTGGCATTAACCCAGGAATAGGTTAAGTTTTCATGATTGCCCGGAAGCTAAGAGGACTTTAATTAGCAACAAACTGCTACCAACTAGTTGTCAATGACCAGTAGCCTACACAACATCTGGACAATGGTGTCCACTTTTACACTTCCCACAAATGGCTCTCTTCCTCATGTTCCACCCCATTTCTCTCAAATTCTGTCAAGCTCAGAGTAGTTGCTCTAGCTGCACCAGGAAGGTAAAGAATGGGAACCGTTTTGCTGAACTGCGTGCTGGTTTTCTAACCTTTAAGTCTAAAAAAAAACACTTAGTGAAATGAATGTTGCAATCCCTCAATGGCCTTTTCGCTGAGAATATTACTTCTATTTAGCTGATTGAAGACATCAGGGTTCTGTAGAGGACATAGGTTATATTATTTGGACTCTATCATTTTAGCACTAAATGCGTTCTAAAGGGCCATTAAATTCAACCTGGGTCATAGATAAATTCCCTTACCAGGAGTAAAAAGTAGAACCATTACTAACAAAAGAAAAAAAAAAAAAAAAAAAAAAACATGCATTAACCCAGTGCATTACGTACTAGTACAAGATCTATAATAAAACATTTTTTTTTTATTCTCTTAGTGCTTTTATTTGATGTGCTAATGGCTTGGTTAAGGTAATCTTTAACAGGACGTATTTGGAAGTACAGGGCAACCAGGTGCATCAGTGTATTAAACCGTTCACTTAAATTAAATATGTAATCCTTCAAATGCTTTTCTGTTTAATGACTTAAGAAGCTTGGTTTCACCTGGACGGATCAAGCCAGCACACCATTCCTTATCAATTCCCGTCTTTAAAATGACATTAGAAAGTATGATGGACATGCAATTAATCTTTGCTCACACCTTGCGCAATTAATGACTTATTACTTTGGATGATTGCATCCAGAAGTCAGGAAATGGATCATTTTCTGCAGGAAGGGAATGGAAAAGATGCCCAAACTAGCGCTGGTAATTAGAACATTCAGCATGTTTGGTCATGTGTGAAGCAGAAACTATGCATAGATAAAATCAATCAATATTTACATGCATTTCTTCAGAAATATTAGCTCAGGATATCATGTCATGGTCTGATCTGGCTCACAAGTTAGTTGCAACATATGTGCCTTTTCTTTTTTTTATCCTCGAGACACCCATGTGGTTGTACGTGTTAGATTTGAGGCATCTTTGGCATCATGGGATGTCGTAAGCCATTTTGAATGGATGTTTATACAGTTAGGCAAACAAAGTGAAGAAACAAACCTGATGTAGTCATTTCTGCACAGGATCATCCCACTTTTTGTGTAGCACGAGGTACCAATTTCACCAAGTTGAGCTTGGCAGCACGAGCACTTGAGACACCTGCTGTGCCAGTAGCTGTCCATGGCATAGAGCAAGAAACGGTCTGCGATCTTGCCTCCGCATCCGGCACATCTTTTCCAGGAGAGGGTGCCAGCTGTCACCGGGGGTGGCTGGGCACTACTACCTGGGTTCACCATGATCTAAGAAGAGAGAGAAGCGCAAAAGCAAGAGAAAAGGGACAGAAGAAAAAGAAAAAAAATAAATTATTGGGGAGTTCCCAACCTTCTACTAGGTTTACTACAGTAGCAAATGTTTGGACCAACCTAAGTACTAGAGACAGCCAAGTGCTAGTTTATTCTGTTTGGAGGGGGTCAGTGATTTCCCTGGAAGTGCCACCCACCAGATATCACTTTGTTTACACCCCCTGCTGTCTCAAGTTGTGTTGAGACCTAAGCAAGATCCCCAATTTAAAACACTCCCCTTTAAAATTTAAAAGGCGGATGATACAGATGACACCAAGGCAAAATTTCCACATCTAAAAAGAGCATTACCTAAAGATAAAAGTAATGCATAATTAGAAGCAAACAGACTTAGTTTATCGGTTTACTTAAGAGGATTAAAGTGCAAGCTATTGAATACATTCAAGTCTTTACTGTGGGCATGACCTCTCAGAGACCAAAACTACAGTAATTTAACAGATCTGTCACCATTCATGCAGAGAACAGGGGGAAAAAAAAAAAAGGAAACTCGTCAGGCTGGTTTTTCAGATATCTGACACTTTATGGTAGCAGTTATAATCAATTTTCTATTACTGCTGATCAGCAGAAATCTCATTTGATGTCAAGGTGGGGGGGTTGATCAATGAATGTTGCTTTGTAATTTGGGACAAATAAACAGAGCTGAACTTTAGGAAGCCCTGTTAACAGCCTATACAAACACATGACACTTTTGTCTCACTAATCTGTCCTTGATCAGCAATTTAAATGCAATGAATCTACACCTTCAAAGGGGCTTCCATTTACAGATAAAAGTCAGGAAAGAAACATCTGACTGTCAATGGAACAGCACCACTAACTGTACACAGTAGAAGAACGCCATTGTCAAGGTAGCCAAAACTGGCCAATTGACCCCCAAACCTTCTTATTTGTTATTTTGAAGGTATGCTGGAAGTTGGCTTAAGAAACCAATAGACTAGGGTAATGTGGTACCTAAAAAAACAGTCCTGGTGCTCAAAGCCATAGTAGCTCAAGACCCACCAAGTTTGTAGCTTGCCAAATGTTCAGAGTTACCCCCAACAACATACAAGGGGTCTGAATCCACTCGATACTTCCATAACCAACTTGATGCCACCAAAACTTTAAGGTTGGACCTGCTGCATTACCTTCTTGACAGTAAACGGAGATTGCCGTTTCAAAAGAAGATCTGCAGCAGCATGTCATCCTGGGGGAGAGAACTAATGCATTTTCTAATCAAGCTTTGACATAATGCGATAATGGCTTTATAGCAATCCAGTAAGGCTTCAAATGCTCCTCCTGCTTTGGTGGCTTTATCCATAAGCAACCATCAGATACACAAACACACACACACACGGACATCCCAAGAAAACAAAAAGTTTGCAGACAGTCTGAAGTTGGTGGCAGCAGTTCCCAATGACTGTTTGCAGAGGACAGTAAATAAAACCACATAATCTGCCATAATCAGAACTGTGCCTATTAAGCTGTAACAAAACACTAGGACTTGGGAAACGGAACCACTCTAAAAGCCATTATCTTCGTGTACCCAAATGCATCATACCTTTATGTAAATTGATTTTATCTGATGCATTACTCAACAAATGGCTTTTGGTAACATTTTCATCTACAACCTCTAAATGAATCTGCATTTCCTGCCTAGAACCTACCAAACGTTTCCATTTTTTTTTACCCCCCTTTCTCCCTTCCAGTTCGCTTCAAATTTCTTTTGAGGACGACTGCCTAACATGTCCCAGTCCTGATAGAACGTTAAAAGAAAGAAAAAAAAAAAATGATAAAAGAAACATGACACTGTGCCAGGCATCCAGTAACCACATTAAGTAAAGCTCTTAAAGACAAGCAATACCTTAATGCTGATTAAATCTACTAGAGATGAATCCTGCTGAAGTGACCAGAAAAGGACTCTCAAGATAACTTATAGGGAGGGCTCTCATCAAGTTTCATTGCAGTTGAGGAAATAAAAACCTTTTAACTTTAATAGAACTGCTACATAAATTATATAGCCAGGCAATTTAGAGAATGTAAGGAGGGGAAAGCAATGGCAGCTAGAGGAGAAGGCAACGTCTTTCATTTTACCGAGATCTCCGTAGAGGGAGACGAGGGTCGTTTGTAATACGAAAAATAAAAAAGAAAATAGATTCTTTATTCCAAGGCTGTGTTTTAATTAAGCAAGTCACTGGATTCCCAGTTCGGAGACACAAAGGCTAGTGGAGCTTACTTTGATCTTCGTGCCATAGTTCAGGGAGAGAGGAAAAAAAAAAAAAGAAGAGAAAAAAGGAAGACAGACGAGGGTTTCCCAGATCAGTCTATGGAAAGGAAGGTGGATGGCGATCTCCCAATTTACAAGACGGCCAGGGAATCCTTTCCATAGGAAACATAGAAGAGTAGGAAGGGGGGGGTATCTTCCAGGGACGCTGATTATCTGCATGAGGGTTCTGTTCCATGATCAGGAGAGAAGTGCTAGGAGTTCCAGAGACTGCAGGGAAAGCAGGAGAGCAAGGCTACAGGGGTCAAGCCTACCGATCACAGCTCTGCTACTACCAGGGACCAAGACCACATCCATGGTTACACAGACTGCAAACACTGTCTAGGAGCACAATACATCCAATATTTACTAATACCACAATGTCATTTACTAATAGATCCCAAATAGGATGCGTTTGCTAAAACATCCCACTTAACATTTACTAACACAGCTCAGAATGTGCCATATTTACTGATAGATCCCAAACACGTCATTAACCGATCCACGCCACTTATGTCAGATTACTAATACTGCCCTTTAAAACTTTAAAATGCACAGAGTATGCAGAGGACTAGAAAGGAAAGGAGGTGGGCATGTGGCAGGGCTTACCAACAGTAGCCGATTCATGGCACCGTGGGCCCCAGGCTGTGTTCTATTGGATCATATGTGTTCCTCACAGTCTTTGACATGAAACATTTCAAAGGGATCTTGATGTCTGGTATTTGAATGGGATCTTATGCAGCAGAATGCACTTCCCAAATGACACATGTCATTGTGGAGGGTCACTGGGGGTGGGGTAGGGGGGACTAGGGTTGCCACCTCATCTCTAAAACCAAACATTAATTACACAGGTTCTGTGGCTGATTAAGGTGGTAATTAAACTCACTTGCTGCCCTATCTGCATTAAATTAGCCTCAAAACCAGTTTAATTCATGTGTTCGGGTTTAAAGGAATTAAGTGACAACCTTATAGGTATGCCGGGTCCTATAGGGGCAGGGGACCCTACGGGTATGCCGGGTCCTATAGGGGCAGGGGACCCTACGGGTATGCCGGGTCCTATAGGGGCAGGGGACCCTACGGGTATGCCGGGTCCTATAGGGGCAGGGGACCCTACGGGTATGCCGGGTCCTATAGGGGCAGGGGACCCTACGGGTATGCCGGGTCCTATAGGGGCAGGGGACCCTACGGGTATGCCGGGTCCTATAGGGGCAGGGGACCCTACGGGTATGCCGGGTCCTATGGTATACAGATCCTACGGGGCAGGGGATGCAACAGTATGCCAGATCCTACGGTGCAGGGGACCCTACGGGCTGCCAGATCCTTGGGATAGGGGATCCTACAGGCTGCCAGATCCTAAGGGGTAAGGGACCCTATGGGCTGCCAGATCCTAAGGGGTAAGGGACCCTATGGGCTGCCAGATCCTAAGGGGTAAGGGACCCTATGGGCTGCCAGATCCTTTGGGGCAGGGGACCCTACAGGCTGCCAGATCCTATGGGGTAAGGGACCCTATGGAAGTCATGCTCCCAGGTACACAGAGGGTGCACACACACTGAATAGGATCTGAGGATCCTCCAAACTTTACTGGAAAGCTTGTGACTGCTGACCTTGTGAGAACTGGTAGTAGAAGGCTTGCAGAGCTGAACACCCTCCCTAAAATTGCTCACTACCATGGAGCCCTCTGGAGTCCGGAGCCCCAGGCAGCTGTCTATACAGTAACAAGTCCGGAGGGGCCCCCAGACACAGGGGTGAGGGATGATCCAGGGGTGAGGGATGATCCAGGGGTGAGGGATGATCCAGGGGTGAGGGATGATCCAGGGGTGAGGGATGATCCAGGCTTACCTCTCCGGCCCCCTCCACTCAGGCTCCGTACACAACTCTCACACGTCCAACGCTAGTTGCCGCAGATAAGGCGGCTGTGCGATCCCAGCCAGCCCCTCCAAAACGCACAGATCCTCGGCTCTACACAGCCGCAAGTTATCCGGAGATCGGGAGAAGTCCCAGGAGTCCGGAGCACACAGTCCTACGGGTCAGTCCAGCCGTGTGCACCGCGATCGGGAGACGTTAGGAGGCCCGCTGCTGCTGCTCCTTGTATTGCTATTACTGCCGCTTCCCCGTGTGAGCCCTCCGCTCTCTCTACCCTGACATGTGTTACTGACGGAGCAAAACCCAGCGCTGCTTCCCAGCTGGCCCCGCCCACACCAATCCCATTCTCTGCTCCCGAGCTAGCCCCGCCCATCCCATTCCACTCTCTGCTTCCCAGCTGGCCCCGCCCAGCCCAATCCCTTCTTTGCTCCAGCCCTGCCCAATCCACTCGTTGGCTCCCGTGCTGGCCCCGCCCCGACACAAGCCCCTTCTCTGATTGCTCAGGCGGAATCATAAAATAAACCACGGGAAGGCCAATGCCCGGAGACTGGGGGGCGGGCGCTAGGGTGATAGACAGGTCGGACGGGCGGGGCTGGAGGCGGGGATATAGTGATAGACGTGTCAGGTGTAGACGCTTGTCTCCGGCAGTCCTCTATGGAGAGAGTGATGAGGATGTCTCTTGAGCCGAGCCAATCAGGTGTCACCGCTTAGTACACCTGTCACCTGAGAGCTGCCGTGTGCCTGGCTCTTCTCATAGAGGACAATGTAGATGAGGCGTCAGTTCTGTCAGCAGAGACGAGGGGGGCTCCTGAAAATGCTACTTTCCTGGCTGCTATGCCAACTTCTATGAACTGGGAATGTGGATGATGGTCCAGAAATGTAGAATTCTCCTTTTTTCCCCCACAAATAAAGCTTTCTTTTGGTGGTATCCGATCACCTCTGTGGTTTTTATTTTTTGCGCTATAAACAAAAAAAGAGCAACAATTTTGAAAATAAATGTAGCGTCGGCTCCTGTGTTTTTCTCTATTTAAAGTTCCTAAAACCACAGTTGGGTTTTGGGCTTAATTATACCAAATGATGGTTTCGGTACCAGTCTAGCTGGATTGCAGTGTTCTGCTTGGCCACAGGTGGCGCTGTCATCACTGGCAGGTGTGAGAACACAGTTCAGCTGGGCGCATTGAGTGCCACTTTTTCTCGGAACCAGCCCAGTGGGAGTGTCATCCTGCTGTGCATTCTGGGAGAGGGTACTTAAGGTACTGACATCTTCTGGGTTCCAGTCCAGAAGATCCTTCTGTCTGTTTGGTCCTGGTCCTCCTGACCAGCCCCCATAGCCCTCATGGCCTGGGGTCCGGATCCTTCCAATTTGGAGTCTTGGGGTGGCTAGCCAGAGGCAAAGTAACTGGAAGGAGGCTTCAAAGGTGGTCCAGTGCCGTCTTATCTGTGGAGAGGCCCAGCAACTGAGGAAGCAATCAGGGGAGGACTCTTCGGGAGAAGGCCACGCATAAGGCTAGCTTCTCAGAAAGAGCCCGGAGGCTTTGTTGAAAGACAAGTGAATCTACACTCGTACGGTATTGCCGGACTGGCTGTGTGATACTTGTACTGTATGAGGACTCTCTAAGTTTGTCTACATCCTTCAGTTACTACAAGTGTTCTACAACAAGTCTGTGGCAGAGACTTTACTACAAGTGTTCTACAAGTCTATGGCAGAGACTTTACTACAAGTGTTTTAAATGCAAGTCTATGGCAGAGACTTTACTAAAGTGTTCTACAACAAGTCTATGGCAGAGACTTTACTACAAGTGTTCTACAACAAGTCTATGGCAGAGACTTTACTACAAGTGTTTTAAATGCAAGTCTATGGCAGAGACTTTACTAAAGTGTTCTACAACAAGTCTATGGCAGAGACTTTACTACAAGTGTTCTACAACAAGTCTATGGCAGAGACTTTACTACAAGTGTTTTACATGCAAGTCTATGGCAGAGACTTTACTAAAGTGTTCTACAACAAGTCTATGGCAGAGACTTTACTACAAGTGTTCTACAACAAGTCTATGGCAGAGACTTTACTACAAGTGTTTTACAACAAGTCTATGGCAGAGACTTTACTAAAGTGTTCTACAACAAGTCTATGGCAGAGACTTTACTACAAGTGTTCTACAACAAGTCTGTGGCAGAGACTTTACTACAAGTGTTCTACAACAAGTCTGTGGCAGAGACTTTACTACAAGTGTTCTACAACAAGTCTGTGGCAGGGGCTTTGCTTTATTTGAACACTCTATCGGCTGCTAGGCCTAGTGAGAGAAGGTCTATCCGGTAGCTGTGAGAATCCAGTTGTGAGTGGCTATTCTCTGGATTTCTATAGTGAGAGACTTCCTATTTTGAGCAGTTCTAAAGCCTCATACACACGATAGGACTTTGTACAAACTTTCCCTTGGATTTTTGTACAAAGGGCGTCGGCCCTGAACTTGTATTGCATACACACAGCAGGACTTTTTCAGCCAACTTTCACCAAATCACGTGGTTTTTCTGCTCTTTACCGCCACCTTTGGTCAACTTTATTGAACCTTTGGTTCAACTGTATTGTTGTCTGATCTTTTGCATTGGTTCTGAGCATGCCTGTTTGTACTTTGTACAAAAGTCCTATGGTTTTCTGTACACACGATCAGACTTTGCTCCATCGGACTTTTGTTGCCAGAAAGTTTGTCCGTTCGCACAGCCAACAAAAGTCAGATGAAAACCAAAAAAGTTTGTCCGATGGAGCGTACACACGGTCGGATGTTGCTCCAAAACAGCTAATTTGCATGTTTGTTGTCAAAAAGTCTGATCGTGTGTATGGGCCTTTAGAGTACCTGAATGTTCTACATAAACCCTCTATCCTTCATTGAAAGACTGTGTTTTGTCTACTCTTTTTTGCAAATAAAAATCCCAAAAGCGGATCCAGTGTCAGTTTCTACAATTCTTTGGTCATCTACCTCGGGAAACCCCTAAATGCACACAAGGTCAAGAAGGTAACGGTAAGCCCAACAAAACCAGCCGCTCCTTCGGGGGTCAGTGCTACATAAACAATATTTCTTACTTTCTGCTATAAAACATATCCAATAAAAAATCAAATTTCTTCATCAATTTAGACCAATATGTAATCTGCTACATATTATTGGTAAAAAAAATCCCAATAAGCATATATTGGTTTGTGTAAAAGTTATAGCTTCTACAAACTATGGGATACACTTATGGATTTTTTTTTTTTTTTTTTTTTACTAGTAATGGTGGCAATCAGCGACTTATAGCCGGACGGCGATATTGTGGAGAAATAAGACACCTAACTGACACTTTTTTTGGGAACCAGTGACACTAATACCATGATCAATACTAAAAAATATGCACTGTCACTGTACTAAGGCACTGACAGGGAAGGGATTAACATCAGGGGCAATCAAAGGGTTAAATGTGTGCTTAGGGAGTGCTTACTAACTGTGTGGGTGTGCTTTGACTGGGAAGGCAGAGATCCGTGTTCCGGCTTTACAGAAACACAAGATCACTACCTTCCCTACTAACAGAACGACATTCTGCCTTGATTACATAGGCAGACCGTCGTTCTGTTTCTCTCCGGAACGATCGTGGGTCCTGGTGGACATCGGACCCACTTATTGGCTCCCGCTGTGTCCAATCACAGAGGGAGCTGGTCACTGGCAGCACGCAAGCGTCATGTGACTTTGCAAAGGAGAGCCACCCTGCCACCATATATGTAGTGTATATGGTCAGCAAGCGGTTAAGGCATGGAGCATTAAGGGTTTTTTCAATGTACATTTTGGTGCGTTTGTAGCGTGTTTGCCATGTAACAAAACACGCCTTCCCTATGAGAATGGAATAAAGAAGATCTTCAGCGCTTTGCACACCTGGTTGCCAACCTTTTGATTTGTGGATGTTGGATTGATACTTGTGGTCTTGGCACAGGCGGTGTTTTCTACATTGTATTTGGAATAGACTCACCTGCCTCTTTATTAGGTACACCTGTACAATTGCTTGGTAACACAAATTGCTAATCAGCCAATCATATGGCAGCAACTCAATGCATTTAGCCATCTAGATGTGGTAAAGAGGATTTGCTAAAGTTCAAACCGAGCATCAGAATGGGGAAGAAAGGGGATTTGAGTGACTTTGAACGTGGCATGGTTGTTAGTGCCAGGCGGGCCGTTCTGAGTATTTAAAAAACTGATGATCTACTGGAATTTTCACACACAACCATCTCTGGGATTTAAAGAGAATGGTCCGAAAAAGAGAAAATATCCAGTGAGCGGGAGTTGTGTGGATGAAAATGCCTTGATGATGTCAGAGATCAGGGGAGAATGGGCAGACTGGTTCCAGATGTTAGAAAGGCAACAGTAACTCAAATAAGCACTTGTTACAACCAAGATATGCAAAATACAATTTCTGAAAGCACAACACATTGAACCTTGAAGCAGATGGGCTACAGCAGCAGAAGACCACTGTCAGCTAAGAACAGGAAACTGAGGCTACGACTCACACAGGCTCACCAAAACTGGGCAATAGAAGATTGGAAAAATGTTGCCTAGTCTGATGAATCTCGATTTCAGCTGCAACATTCAGATGGTAGGGGCAGAATTTGGAGTAAACAACATAAAAGCATGGATCCATCCTGCCTTGTATCAACAGTCCAGGTCAGTGGCGGCCCATCCATAGTGGGCACATGGGCGCCGCCCCACTAATCTGTGCGTTCGGCCCCCTAATCCACATGCAGGGCGCCATATGCATGGATGGATTCCAATGCGCTTTTTTTTTTTTAAGCACATGATTAGAGCTTGAGGCTCTAATTGGCTTGAAATCCCAGCCCCCCCGCCCCCCCCCCCCCCACAATATAGCATCAATGTACTTCTTTTGCAAAAATAAAACCTCTTTCCATTAATTCTACATCGGATTGCCTCACTGTCTTCATAGCTGTTTAAACACACTGCTCCATTACTTCTGCCTTACTTCCTGGTCAGACTTTAGGTCATGACACAGGAAGTAGTTGACCAGCTGATAGTGGATGATGCGGGTGTGTGCTAATGAGTTCAGCTGGTCAACTCCTTCCTGTGCAATGACCTAAAGTCTGACCAGGAAGTAAGGCAGAAGTAAAGGAGCAGTATGTTTAAACAGCTATGAAGAGAGTGAGGTAAGTGTGTCTACAATTACTGGGGGTTTTTTTTTGTGTTTTTTTTTTTGCAAAAGAAGTACATTAATGCTATATTTGTACATAGGGGGCTGGAATTTAGAAACAAAAGGTGAACTTTGCCTTTAAAGTCTAACTTCATCTAAAACTTTATTTTATTCCAGATTTGAGTGGGGAAAAGTGAGAATTTTTTATTTTTTATTTTTGCTTCCTGTGTCTCCATTGAGGACATTTTCCTTCTTTTTCTGTATGATATCCATAAAATAGGGAGGGAGAGGAAAAATCTCCCCAATGGGGATACAGACATCAATGCAAACTCAACAATAAAGCTGAATTCTAGGCACAAAAACCGCTCCTTAAAACATAATTCTCAATAGCCAAAAATAATATAAATCCACTTTGTGTGCACAAAATGCATTTGCAAACCTAGATATTACCATGTGAAATTAGCAGTGACCTTATCACTGTGCTGTACATAGCCTGTGCACAGAGCAGAGTTGTGGGAGGGACCTAGCAGGCTCCACCCACTACAGGCTGCCTGCAGAAAGCTACAGGAGGGGGCGGAGACAAGAACTATCATCCTGCACAAGAAGGGAGAGCAGCAGTGACTGATCTTTATTACAGGATGCTCCTGCACAGAGAAACACTTCACCCTGGATTACTGCACAGATCTGGAAGAAATATACAAAGCATATAAATATAAGAATATATATGACTCTTGATATTTGCTTATTCCAGAGTTCCGCTTTAACTCTTCCCCAGTCTATCCAAGCCAAGTAGTTTTGGCTGGAGCTGGGCTTTAAATGGGAGTCGTGTCACCAATTAACCCTGAAACCGTCCTCGCTAGCCCTCTGGCAGATATGTGGTTAAAGAAATTACAGAGGAGCTAATTAGCTCGCCCCTGCTTCACTTTGCTGTTGCCGATGTTTAATCCAGGACATGTGTTATACAGATCAAAGGCAGCTGCCTGCAGATCGTTAGGGACCAATAGGAGTTAACCCTTGCTGTAATTAAAACCAACTCGTCATCTGGGATATCTGTGCAACATACTTTATGGTGATGTCTGCTAGTCTATGAAAGAATGTGAATGGCAGCATTCCTCGTATGTAGTATATTAGGTTGATACAAAACGCACATTTCTAATTGTGCTATGCTTACGCATTTTAGAGCTTGTTTCCGTCAATGTGCAATACACAGTAAAACATCCACAAATAGAGAAGTTTGAAGCATTGTTATCAGTGCGTTTTGGACTTCTGCATACATAGAAAGTAGTAGAGGGCAATCTGCTAAAACAAGTTATCACCAAGAGTATAAAGGCCGTCATGCACAGGCTGATCAATCGATTCTGATAGGATGCATTTACTATTCGACTGATAACCTTTCCACCCATCCCAGTCGATTTGTAACCAGCTCAACACCGGGTCATTTCTGACACTTCTAACATGTATGTAAAAAATTTTTGCTACAAAATTATTTAGAACTCCCAAACATTATATTTATTTTTAAGCAGAGGCCCTAGAGAATAAATTGGTGGGTGTTGCACCATTTTATGTCACACAGTATTTGCGCAGTGGTTTTTCAAACGCAGTTTTTTTTATAGGAAATAATACACTTTAAATTGAAATTCACAAAAACACAATATAATACCCAATTGTTTGCTAAAATATAAAAGATGAGGTTACTCCAAGTAAACAGATACCTAACATGTCATGCTTTCAAATTGTGCACACTCCTGGAATGACGTCAAACTGCGGTACTTTACCCTTTGAGGACCATAAGATTACCTTCATCAATATAAAAATAATTATATATTTTTTCCCTTTAAGAATGTATTTGAACAATAAATAAAACCATTTCCACACTTGTGTCATTTTTGGGGGAGGAATTATGACAACCATTTGTTGATAAGAATTAATATTTTGACTCAAACCAACAAAAAAGTATTTTCAGTTCTTAATCAGATGATACAGGCAATTAAAAACATGGGACAAATACGTCTCTTGGTCATTAAAGTGGTTACAAACCACTTTGACCTGCAGGTAAGCCTAGATTAAGGCTTACCTGTAGGTCCAAGAAATATCTCCTAAACCTATACGGTTTAGGAGATATTTACAAAAATACAGCCACCGCTGTCTACGGCGCATGCGCCGTAGACAGCGGCGCGCAGGCGCACTGGGCAGGCCGCAGATCGTATGCGCGGGAGTGACTTCATCGCTGCTCCGGCGAATCACAGCTCCGGAGCAGCGGGACCCGGAAGTCACTTCGGGATCCATGGCAACGGCAGACATGAAGCCGGAGGACTGCTTCGGGAGCTTCGTTCTCAGGTAAGTTATTCATAATGAGCTAGTATGCTATCCATACTAGCTCATTATGTCTTTGCCTTGCAGGTTGCTTTTTTTTCCCAGATGGGTTTACAACCACTTTAAAGGGTTAAAAATCTCCATAGGTGACGCTTTATAAGCCTTTACCAGTTTAAAGTTACACAGGTCTGACGATAGGATTATTGTTCTTGCTATAACATTTGTGGTGATACTTCACATGTGTGGTGCGAGCCCTGGATATTCATTCGCCTTTGCGCACGGGCACTAAAAAGAATGTTCTGTTTTATTATTTATTTTATTTTACATTTTTACACTGTCTCTTTAATATTTTTTTTATCAACTTTATTGGTATCACAAGGGATGAACATCATCTCTTTTAATAACGTGGGCAGTGACAGGTACTCTTTACTGAGACATCTGCGGTCTATTAGATCTCTCCTCTGACATAAAAGCTTCAGATCAAACCAAGATGGGTTTAAGCAGATGCTTTTTACAGGCCGGAAACGGCCTATTTACATTAGAGCAAAACCAAAAATGGCAAAATACTCATCACTTCAGGTTTCTTAGACCATAGAGATGATCAGGGACCTTTTGGTCCTTGATCATCTCTATAGAAAGCTGGCGGAACCTCCAGCTTCAGTCCCGGGCTCCTCAGTGGGATTGGAGAGCCCAGGAAGGAGGCGAGGGGGAGGGACCACCTTCTGCCACATTTGAAAGCAATTTAGCAGCTTTTTAGTCGCTATGATTGCTTGTACATTTATTATTATTATTATACAGGATTTATATAGCGTCAACAGTTTGCACAGCGCTTTACAACTTGAGGGCAGACAGTACACTTACACAAATCAATACAAGAGGAATCAGAGTGCCCTGCTCGTTAGAGCTTCCAGTCTAGAAGGGAGGGTCAGTTGGAAACAAAAAGGTAATATCTGTGGGGGGGGGGGGTGAGCTGATGGAGAAAATTAAAATACAATGGTTAGGTGTGGGTAGGCTTCTCTAAAGAGAAGGCTTATCAGGGATTGTCTAAAAGCTAATAAAGTAGGAGATAAGTGGACAGATTGGGGTAGGGAATTCCATAGGATTGGGGATGCTTTGGAAAAGTCCTGGAGGCGAGCATGGGAGGAGGCGACGAGGGAGCTAGAGAGCAGGAGGTCTTGAGAGGAACGAAGAGAACGAGTAGGTTGGTATTTAGAGACTAGACTAGTGATGTAGCTGGGGGGCGAAATTGTGGATGGCTTTGTACGTAGTTGTTAATATTTTGAATTTAATTCTTTGGCTGAGCGGAAGCCAGTGGAGGGATTGACAGAGAGGAGTAGCAGACACCGAGCGATTGGTAAGGTGGATGAGTCTGGCAGCAACCTTCATGATGGATTGAAGAGGTGATAGACTATGTAGAGATAAGCCAATGAAAAGGGAGTTACATTATAGAGAATCACTGGCAGAAAAAAACAAAACCAAGGTCATGACTGCCGCTGCAGCCGTTATAACTCCTTCAACCAGAGGATGCATGGGTATGTCCTTTTGTGGGAAGGGGTTAAAGTGTAAGTTCACCTTTTCATAAACAAATCAAGTTCTGCCAACGTGGATTGTGTTTGCAGGGCCACGCATTGCTTGAATTTTGGCTGATTCAGCAGCAATTGGTTGAAATTTGGTCCGTCTACGAGGGCCTTACTTACAGTCATTGCAGATTATGCAGTTGTTTTGGTGCCCAGATACACAAGGGCATCAGAAGTGTCTGGTTATACACATAGCAATAGTGTTTGGCTGAGAAAACAATTTCTGGCTGAACAAGAGAAAATCAATCCATTCCCTTATCCACGTTAACAGCATTGATATAGGAATACCTGCTGTCTGCTATTGTATTCGAAAAGGCATATTTAACAGGTGCTGAGATTTCAATGCTTATGAGATCGATCAAACACAAGTTTTCAAAGAAGCTCAGTGACTCTTGTAAGGCAGCTGTGAAACAAAACAGGCCTTCTTTGAAGAGTTTCCACAAGTGATGCAAAGTATTAGTGTACAAAAAAAGGTGCCAAACTAACAGGTGAATGAGTTCAAGATGCTTTCCACCATTTAAGGACGGCCTGCCCACCTGCATTATACTGTGGATGGGTGGCTCATACAGAAAAAAGCAACATACTGGTACATCGCTGCCTGTTTCCGGATTTAGGGCATGCGCACCCCCCACGACACCCACTGAGATTGTACACAGTGGACATCTGTAAGCAGGTCCCGGACAATGATTCACAGCCAGGACCTGATGATCAGCTGTGTCCAATCACAGCCCAGAGCCCTGTGTTGACAATCAACACAGGGTTCTGTACAGAGGGGACAATCTCTCTGTTTCTAATCCCCGCAAAGCAGGGATAAGAAGCAAAGAGATCTTTAGTAAAAAGCAGCACACATTTCACATTGTTACGCATTTAACCCCTTGATCGCCCTAGATGTTAACCCCTTCCCAGCCAGTGTCATTAGTACAGTCACAGTCCCCCCCCCCCCCGCTGTCACTTATGCCATCTAGGTGGTGAGCTGCAGGCAGCGACTCCGGTGTCCTCCAGCGTGGTGGGCTGCGGCTCCAGTGTGCTCTAGTTTGGCAGTTGGCAGGCTGCGAGCAGTGGCTCTGGGGTCCTATCCTCCATGGGCCTTCCTCCATGGCTTCCGCCATGTGTCTCCACTCTTTTCCTAACTAGGTGTCCAATAAGACGTTTTTTGCCAATCAGGAAACGGGTCTCAAGACCCACTTTCTGATTGGCGGGAGGAGATTTAGTGGGAAAATAACGAATATTCATTCGCTATATTCACACAACTGGATGGAATTGGGGTGCAGTGCTCCGAGCCCATCCTTTTTTGATACCTATTAGAGCCTCTGCTTCAAAAAAAAAAACACTCCCCCCACATTGGAATCCATAGTCCGGTGCCCTGTAGATCAGGGGGCCAGACACATGGATAGGGAGGGTGGCACCTGTGTGCCCCTAATGGGTGGGCCGCCACTGATTCTATTAGCACTGGTGTTGATATTAGTGTAACTGGTGATGTCAGTCGCAGTTAATCAGTTCCCCCCAGCATTAGTTAGTGTCAGATTGTCCGCCGCACTATAGCAGTCCCATTCTAAGTCACTGACCATTAGTAGTATTAAAAAATAATACAAATTCCAAAATATATACCATAGTTTGTAGCAGCCATAACTTTCACACAAACTAAGCAGCATACACTTATTGTTTATTTTTTATTTTTAACCAAAGAATACATTTTAGATAAAATTTGAAGAAATTAGATTTTCTTTACATATTTATTGATTATTCAGTTTTGTTTTTTTCATTGCATGATAGCGCAATTACCAGTTAAAGTAGCACAGTGCTAAATAGTAAAAAATGGGCTGGTTATGAAAGGGGTAAAACCTTCCAGAGCTGAGGTGGTTAACAAAGCTGACGATACATCAGGTACCTGATGACCCCTTCAGGACTCTCCCACCCAGCATCCTTCAATCTGAAAATTGTTGAGCAAAACAGCAACTGCATCCAATCAAATGCTGCCACGGTTTGGCCATTCTGACAGCTGCAACTGCAAGCTGCCACAACGCAAAAGCCAGCAAGGGAGATTCTTCCATCCATTGATAGATTTTTCTTGTTCGACTCACTGTGGTTAATAAGAGACATCTTAAAGTGTATGGCCAGCTTTAATCATAAATTGATCACATAAAAGTCTACCTCTCTTCAGGGGCTATAACACTCCCCCCCACAGGGCTGCAAAACAGATCTAAAACAATGATAAAAATGATTTACAAATTGTATCCATACACATAATGCATATAAAACCCACTAACTATAAAGATATACTGGTTACAACAGACCACGGTGACCAGAAAATAGTACATAAAAATAACAATGTGTGTATAAACAATTAAATACAAATAAAAGCATATATAATAACCCATAAATAAAAGTATTCAGTATATAATAACCAACTTTCCATATAGCAGCTGTGTTTGTATTATATCCTTACAACTCTGCTGCTCATAAAACAAACAGAATAATGTGTGTGAGTGCCAGAAAAATGAAATAATAGTTACATATGTATCAAAATACCACCATTTGGAGGAAAAACATGGTTAGAATTGCTTCATAAGTATCAACATGTCTTGGAACATTTGTATCGATTTTACTTATGTCAGAAAACATGGTTGGTATGTCTGCACATGTATCAGAATGTCTTTATGTGACCGATTTACAAAAACAGCATCTTGGACTCTTTCATCTTTTGGTTTAAGACCTTTTTCTGTACATCCATACTTTAGCAAGGGAAACATTCAGCAGGGAACAGATGTATTTCGGTACATGTATACAGCTGTCTGTTCAACAGACAGCTAGTCTAATGGATCTGCTAGAGAACCATTGCTGTAGCCAATGGGCACAGTGCTGATCTGTGTATTCTGATGGGAGGGAGCCCCCACTGGCATAGTGGGTATAGAAGTGTCTGGTTACACATAGCATTAGTTTTTGGCCAAGAAAGCAATTTGTTTTCTGTATCACTAGAAGAATTGCATTTATGATGGAGATAAGAGAGACAGGGGACCCTGTTTAAAGTGTACCTCTAGCCAAAATGTTTTGGGTAGAGAATGGAGGCTGAAAAAACTAGTTTTTTTTTTACTGTTTGAAACTCAGAAAGTACTGTAGTCCGAGCTCCTGCATTTTCAAAAGCAGGTCGACAATGGCAGCTCACATATTTCAGTCGCTGGTGGACTCAGTGGCTGAAAACAATGAGTATTTGAACTTATCATGGGCCACTTAAACCTGAAATATAACAATAAAATGGTATTTAGAAAGAAATGTACTCTTAAAGGTCAGCAGCTCATGCTAGGGGTTAGTTAAAAGGTTTCCTACCAGATACTGTTGGCCTAAGTTGTCACCAGCAGCCTTGGACAGGAAGCCAATGACCAAATCTTTCCAATTTATGATACACTGAAGTTGCCCAGGTTCTTCTACATGACAACCTAAAGCTCATGTATGTCCAGGTGACCCAGCTACAACCTTCATTCTTCTGCAGCAAATCAGAGGGTAGTCAAATTGGTGAAAGCTGTGCCTCTGCCTTTCCCTTTGCGAGGGAAGATGTATGGGTAGATAGTTGGTGTGCCAGTACAGACAATGCAAATTAAAGGGATAGTAGTACAAAAGTGGTTACCCTTCCTATGCCACCTTAATTCATCTCTGCTGAAGGTAAAGGTCTGCCCATAAGGTCTCTGATAAAGGTCTGCCCATAAGACCTCCATAATCATGCCATCACGGTAGTGCACACTAGTTCACTGTTAGCGAATTCGCTATTTACAGCTCCCCCTCATGTTTATTCATTCCTATGGCTTAACCACAATCATGGCAGACACAGTCATCAAGGACTATGATGGAGCTAGGGATGTAGCGCCAGGGCAAGGCTGCACAATGAATTTCCAGAGCAGGGCTGCAGGTAAGTTATTTACTTTGTTGGCTTCATGAAAAAAGTCTTGCACAGGCCCTCTGACTGCTTACTTACCCATGTGGCCTCATACTTTCTTATGGCTGGACTCAGCTACCCATAGAACTTTAGACCTAACTGCACAATGAATATCTCAGGAGCCAGGATAAAGGTAAAAACTTTACATTGTGAGTTCCCCTGATGGGGGAAGGAAGAAGATGAGAAGGTCAACAAAAGCAGAGTTGTCCATTAACTGCTCTGGTACTCCTTTGCAGCCTAAAAGTTACAATGACAGATGTGGTTTCTCATACAGGTGGTGATTAGGGGTTGTGACTCCCTAGGCACTACTGTTGCTAAAAGATCCCTGGACTATGGAAATTCTGAGTGTAGGACAAGGTTGGCAAAATAAATTACTAGTAGACCAGGTTTCAGGAAATAATTGGCTCTTGGCAAGGATGTGAGATGAGAACACACCTTTTGGTGCTGGCCTATAAGAATCATGGTGCTTAGCCATAGGTGTGCACAGCCTATTGCATTAGGGTGTGCACCCCAAATGTATTAAAACATGGACAGTTTTGGTAGGACAGTGGATAGTGTCAGTAGAGCAGTGGATAGTGTCAGTAGAGCAGTGGACTTATTAGTAGGACAGAGGTTAGTGTCAGTAGAGCAGTGGACTTATTAGTAGGACAGAGGTTAGTGTCAGTAGAGCAGTGGATAATGTCAGTAGAGCAGTGGACTTGTTAGTAGGATAGAGGTTAGTGTCAGTAGGGCAGTGGACGGTGTCCGTAGTTTTTTATTTTTATTATTTTTAATTTTTTTTACTATTTTTTTGGAAGCCTGTTGAGGGTCTTTGGTGAAATATCAGCAGGTGGAATCTGTGCCACACAGGGTGATTGGGGTGTGTCTAGGCCCTAGTGCACCCCCTATGCATGCCTATGAGCTTAGATAAATGTTCAAATGAATGCACTTTGTGTTTTTTGAGCTAGATTACTTTTTCATCTACGTTTTTTTTTTCTATAATGCTACAACATGCTTACCTCTGTGAAAACATAATAAAATAATCATTATAATAAAAATCTGAGTTCTATAGTATCTCTTCAATACTTCAGAGAGAAAAGCAAGTCTTGTTCTTTATAATACAATCATAAAGCCATATAAAAACCTTAAAAAGCTTAAGTTACAGAAATAATAAACATGCTGGATGAATGCAATTGTTACAATGTTTCAATCCATTATGAGGACCTGAGGTTATTAATTTAACAGTTATTCTAAGTCATGTTGGGTATATTGTGTTCAAGCAGTTATTAATTGTTGGCAGAAGTAGCTCGCTAATGGAGGTGAAGGCCGCATTTTGCAGGTGGAACATGCCATTAAGTGATTATTGATTTTAGAGGGGAAAAAAGCAGAAAGTAAAATAAAAAAAATAAAAATCTTTTTTTTTTTCTTTTTTGCTTTTCTAGTCATAAATGTTCCTGAAAGCTCCTGCAGTGATATTACGTGTTTATCCCTGATGTAAATGCATCAAGGCGATATATGTATAAGTAACCAGTGAAATATTACCCACCACAGCTGCTTTTAAGGACAGTGTATGCTGTAAATCTGATTTGACACAGCTCACTAAACAACATCTATTTAAAAGAGGTTCAAACCAGTTAGGTGGAGTAGCCTACTCAGTGGAGTAAACATATTTTCTTGGTGTAGGTTTCTGCCACTCTTGCCCCGAAGGTTTTCTGTTACTAGATATATTGTGTTTTCTAAAACAAGCATACTTGAAGTCACTATTTTAAAATGACAGATCGGACGAATTTATAACTTAAAGAAATGTTTCTATAAGAAAAATGTATATGCAAGAGGACCTGTCCTTAAAGTTTATTTCCACTTTAACAATCAGATTGGGATAACACATACTTTATATTTGTTACATGTCCCCATTCACATAGCATAACTTAAAAAAAAAAAAAAAAAAGATTTACAGATTGCAGCTTAGGCTCCATTCACACTTGTGCAACTTATCATGCAACTTTGGACATCAAAGTCTCATGACAAGTCATTCTCCATGTTTTCCAATGATAACCATTCATATATATGTGTGACTTAAAGAGGTTGTAAACCTCCAAAAAATGAAACAAAACAAAAAAACTAAAACCTGCACGACAAAGGCATAAGAGCTAGTATGCATTGCATACTAGCTCATTATGAAATACCTACCTTAGAATGATGCCCTGGATTGCTGTTGACACACCGCTGACAGGGCTGAAATGTTTCCCGGAGTTACTTTCGGGTTCACAGGCTCTGGCGCTATTATTGGTCAGAGCCGCGACTACGTCACTCTTGTGCATGGGAGCCGCCAGTCACGGCAGGGACCCTGAAGAAACGGCAAGCTGTTTCTTTAGTGCGCATGCGCCGATGATGTCAGCGCCAGCGTATACAGCAAATATCTTCTACAAGGTGCAAGTTTAGGCGATATTTACAGTACCTACAGATAAGCCTTATTATAGGCTTACCTGTAGGCCTAATTAAAGAGGAAGGCTTTACTTTCTCTTTAAAGGGTAAGATCACCTTTACAGAAAAATCTGTAAGGTGAACTTACATGGGACCCTTACCTCGCCCCCCAGTCCTGCTGACCTGCAAGGTGGCGTTCTCCCATTCTGAGCCCAAATATAGCTGCCTCACGGCTCTGAGGCTTAGAAATAAATGTGCCCCATCAGGAGGTACGTTTAGGAGCACTCTAATTGGTCAGCACCATCACATGGTCAGCACGGGCCAATCAGTAGCTGCATAGCCTATCCTCTCAGCGGGGAAGAAGAAGAAAGAAAGCTGAGAGGATTTCTAAGCATCGGAGCCGTGAGGTGGCTATTCTGGGGCTCAGAACGGGTGATTGCTGCCATGCAGGTCAGTGGGACTGGGGGGGGGCGAGGTGGGGTTCCTGTATAGGGATGAGCTTCGTGTTACGTTCGTACGTTCGACTCGAACATTGGCTGTTCGTCCGTTCGGCGAATTCCGAACGTTTTGGCCGTTCGCGTCAAAATTCGAGTGACGCGCGCGCGGACCACAATGCACTGCGTTGGCGCAGTGCATTGCTGCCCGATGATTGGCCAAGCATGCACTGTGACTCCGCATGCTTGGCCAATCGCAGCGCCGGCAGCGAGGAGAGCCATGATTGGCCACAGGCATCCTGCCTGTGGCCAATCATAGCTCAGGCTGTGTAGTGCACGCCCCACACTATATAAGGCCGCCTTTAAGGCGGCCTCCTGTAGTGTGTTACTTTGCATCTGAAGCAGTGGGTGTTCTGTGTACCTTCAACACAGTACACATCAATCGTTTTTGGCTGATTTCCTATCTTGCTGCTGTGTAGTGGTTGTTGTCTGTGCCCTGACTGCAGTATACACCACTATATTCACCTCACCTATATAGCTAGTGATCTAGCTTTAACCACTTAACAACTGCCCATTGCCGATTAACGGCTTCAGGGCGGTTGTTTAACTCAGAGAGGCCGTTAATTAACGGCCTCCCAGAATTCTGCTCTCGCGTGCCCCGAGGTGTGCGCACTCGAGAGCATCCGTGACCGCTGGGTCCATAGGACCTGGCGCATCACGGTAAACGGCCGCTCATAGCGGCCGTTTACCACGTGATTGCTCCGTCAAATGACGGAGTGATCACTTGGAAACAAACCGGCGTCATGTTATGACGCCTGTTCCTCCCTCCCCTTTCTGTACCGATCGGTACAGCGGAGGGGAAAGAGATCGGTGTCAGCAGCGATGTGGGCTGCATCTGCAGTGCCCACATCGCTGCTCACCGAATTTAACCCCTCAATTCCCTGCCAATACTCTGCAATACCAGTGCATACTCTGCAGTACCCTGCCATTACTCTGCAGTACCCCGCCATTACTCTGCAGTACCCCGCCATTACTCTGCAGTGCAGTACCCCGCCATTACTCTGCAGTGCAGTACCCCGCCATTACTCTGCAGTGCAGTACCCTGCCATTACTCTGCAGTGCAGTACCCTGTCATTACTCTGCAGTACCCCGCCATTACTCTGCAGTACCCCGCCATTACTCTGCAGTGCAGTACCCCGCCATTACTCTGCAGTACCCCGCCATTACTCTGCAGTACCCCGCCATTACTCTGCAGTGCAGTACCCCGCCATTACTCTGCAGTGCAGTACCCTGCCATTACTCTGCAGTACCCCCCATTACTCTGCAGTAACCCCCATTACTCTGCAGTACCCCCCAATACTCTGCAGTACCCGCCATTACTCTGCAGTACCCGCCATTACTCTGCAGTACCCTGCTATTACTCTGTAGTACCCCGGCAATACCCCGCCAATACTCTGTAATACCCTGCCATAAATTGCCATACCCAGCCATACTCGGTGATACCCTGAAATACCCAGCCATAGACGCCCCCCACCCCTCACCGCCCTCCGGTGCTTCTACCAACTCGCCAGTACGATCAAAGCCAGAATCTTTTTTTTATTTTTTATTTCAGGCTTCCCAGCCTAGAGGTGAGATGTGGGGTCATATTGACCCCCCAGATTTCACTGTAAAGAGGACCTGTCACCCCATATTCCTATTACAAGGGATGTTTACATTTCTTGTAATAGGAATAAAAGTGATCAAAAATATATTTTTGGGAAAAAAAATGTCAAACTAAAATAAATAAAGTAAAATGAACAATAAAAAAATAAAATAAAAATTAAAGCGCCCATGTCCCCATGTGCTCGCATGTGCCACACATGTGAGGTATCGCCGAGAATGTTAGAGCGAGAGCAATAATTCTAGTCCTAGACCTCCTCTGCAACTCAAAACATGTAACCAGTAAAAAAATATTTAAAGCGTCGCCTATGGGGATTTTTTAAGTAGCGACGTTTGGCGCCATTCCACGGGCATGTGCAATTTTGAAGAGTGACATGTTTGATATTTATTTACTCAGCATAACTTCATCTTTCACTTTATGCAAACATTGGGCTAACAAGTGGTTAATAATAGAGCTTGCAGTCAGTAGTGTTAGGAGATAGTGCGTGCTGTCTGCGTGCTCTGTACCCAGTACATACCGCTATAATATAGGGCAGGCCCCTACTTTCAAACATCCAACTTACAAACATCTCCTACTTGCAAACGCAAGGAGACAGCAGCAAGTGAGATGAAAAAAGATGGACGACAAAACAAATTATACAGGGGTGATAACCCTTCCCTATGTTTTCCAAAAAGCTTAAAGATAGTTTTTTTGACTGGAGCTACACTTTAAAAATGTACCAGTTGAAAATGACAAACAGATTCAACTTAACACAACAAACCTACACAGTCCCTGTCTTGTTTGCACCGCCTGTATACTGCTGTTCTGAGTATATAGGGCCTGGGGGCCACACGCATTTCCTTTTTTTAATATGGGTACGGGGTTCCCCTTAATATGCGTACAAGACCCAAATAGGCTGGTAATGGGCAGGGAGGGCTACCCATGCCATGTTTCTCAATGATTTTCAACCATATTGCAGGAACCAGATATAACATTAAAACCGCAAGCAGTTTTAAATGGTGTTATTTCCGTTTAATGTCATTTTGTGCAGGGACTGTTCTAAACACGGGAAACACGTGGCACTTCACAGGCATACTACAGACACCCCGCAGGCACCATATTTAAAGGAATATTTCACTTTTTTTTTTCACTTTAATCGTCATTAAAATCAGTGCTCCCGCCAAAACGGTAGTTTTTAAAACTTTTTTTTGCAGTGACCCATGTCCCCTGAGGCAGGAGGCAGGTCGCCAAACCCTTTTTAGGACAGTATCTTGCATATTAGCCGTTAAAATTAGCACTTTCCAATTCGAACGTTCGAGTCCCATAGACTTCAATGGGGTTCTAACGTTCGTACCGAACGCGGGGGTCGTTCGCAAGTTCTGGTGCGAACCGAACCGGGGGGTGTTCGGCTCATCCCTATTCCTGTATAAGTTCACCTCATAGATTGTTCTGTAAAGGTGAACTTATACTTTAAAGTTACAGCGACTTCAAAGTAGTTCATGTACTACTTTGGTCCGACTTTCATCCAACTTGAGGACCGTAGAGTTGACTTCAATCTTCAATGTTAACCCTCAAAAGTTGCATGAAAGTCGTACCTAAATGTTATACAATGCAACAGTTGTGCAACAGTTGTCCATTATCACTGGTCAAAGCCAAAGTCGTATCCAAGTTACCCCCATCCAAAGTTGCACTCCAAAGTCGGCACAACTTTGGAATTGTACAAGTGATAATGGAGCATTAGATTGTTTAGATGCTCTTTTTTGGATTTTTAGCAAGGAAAATTCTTGGTAGTTATCTATGTTTATGAGGGGACAGAGTAGTGTTTGCCATAATTAATCCTGTCTTTGTGCAGACAGATCTTCATTACTAATTGTAGCTAGATTGAAACACTGTCTGTCCTAACAAAGGTAGGGACTGGGCTTCTTGCATTGTATGTTAACCACTTCCCATCTAGCGTACCAGTTTGTTGCTGGATAGGAAGGATGATATCTCAATCATCGGTGCAGCTGCAGGGATGATCGAGGTTTAATTTTTTTCAGCCAGCAATTCCATTAATTGTAAAATGAATCTTAGCAGCTAAAGAGCTGCTGGATTACTTTTAGGCCGGGTTCACACACTGTAACCTGCTGCAGATCGCACAGGAGCAATGTGCGTCCCTGTTTTCCATTTCAGGGATGAATCAGGGTCGATTCTATGCCTGAATATCGGCCCTGAAATGGAGCGAAAGACGCAGAGCGTTTCTGTGCAGTGTGCTCCGCAGCCACAATGGAGATATGTGAACCGGCTCTATAGGGAGCCAGTCACATTCTCCTGCTATGCGAATTGGATGCATAGGTGTGAACCCGGCCTTACAGGAAGGGGTATCCCACCCCCTCCTGGTGCCGCCACTTTTACTGGGCTCTCCCAAGCAAAGGAGGAGCCCGGTAAGGATGCAGTCAGAGGCATCCAGTTCCTGGGACAAAGTACGAGGAAATGATGTTGTCCCACCCACTGTGAGACGTCAGAAACTAGAAATAATGAGAATTAAGGTCCCTTTCACATGGACTTTCGGATCCGGTCTGCCTGTCAGTTTTTCAGGCAGACCCGATTGGAACCTCCATTCTTCTCTATGGAGCAGCGGATGTCAGCAAACATGTGTCCGCTGACACCCACTGGCATCCGAGCTGGTCTGCTAAAAACTGACAGATTTACTATCCATCTGGTGGATTGGATGACAGGTGGCTGGAAGTGGATAGGTGGTCTGTTTCCATCCGACCGCTCTATAGAGAACAGCGGGGTGTGTCCATGTCCGCTCTGCATCAGCAGAGCAGACACGGACTTGACATCCAACTGCTGAGCATTGATCAGCAAAGACATCCCTTGCTGAATGGATGGATCCATTGCCGGCATCTGTTGCATGTGAAAGGGGCCTTAGTCACTTACAGTTTTGGTTCTTTGTTTATCTGGATCATGTTACCTACAAGTGAAACAGCCAATCAGACCGAACTGTGTTTGATCGGCTGCATTAGAAGCCAGAGGAGAGATCATCCCTTGTGATAGCAATAAATGTGATAAAAAAAAAGAAAAAGCAAAACAGTGCGATTTAAAATAAAAATAAAATAAATAATAAAATGGAAAAAATAAAAGTGTCCCCCATGCCCGTGCACAAATGCGAACACACGTGTCGGTCCTATACACATATGTAAATGGAGATCACACCATGCAAGGTATCACTGTGAATATCAGAATGAAAGAAATAATTCTATCTCCAGACCTCCTGTGTAACTCTAAAATGATAATCTGTAAAGGCTTTTAAAGTGTTGCCTATAGAGATTTTTTTTTTTACTGTTGTTTGGTTTCATTTTAAAGCTTGACATGTTTGGTATCTATTTACTCAGCGTAACATTATCTTTTAAACATTACCAAAAATTGGGTATTATATTGTGTTTTTGAGCATTAAAATTAATGAAATTGTATTTTTACAAAAATCCACGCAAATATCATATGACATAAAAATATGCAACACCCACCATTTTATTCTCTAGGGCCAATATACAGTATATATTGTTTGGAGGTTCTAAGTAATTTTCTACCAAATAATGATGTTTTTACATGTACAAGAGGGATGTCAGAATTGTCCCAGACTGGAAGTAGTTAAAGTGATACTAAAGGTTCATTTTTTTTAAATTAAAATAAAAAAGATGTTATACTTACCTGCTCTATGCAATGATATTGGACAGAGTGGTCCCTTACCTCCTCTTTGGTGGTGCCCTCTCAGTGTTGTCCATTCCTTCTTCTTCCTTGTGCCTCCTTGTTAAGCTAGGTGCTATGGAGGCACCCGTGTGCACACACTCCTGAGCTGGGCTGTGTTTGTCCATAGACATGCACAGTGCCCGTAAGCCATGCCCCCATTCCCTGCTTCCTGTGCTGTATGTCTTCGGTGAAACCAGGAAGTGAGGGGAGCGGTGCTGCAGCCGAAAAACAGTAGTGGATAGGTCAGGTGAGTGTTTAGGAATAGGGGTGGGTAGAACAGATGGGGGGGGGGGGGGGTTACTTTAATACAGAGAATGCGTTAAGGTAAAAAAAAAATGACATTAGAACCTTTTTTAATAAGAACAAATCTTGCTGACACCGCCAACTGAGAAACATCTAAAAGGTATGAAATAATTTTTAATATTTTTCTTGCAGGTATGCTGTGTGAATGGGAACACATAACAAATACACAGTGGGGTTTTCTCAAAATTGACTGCAAATGTGAGAATACACTTTAAAATTCACAGTTTACATGAATAAATAGGGCAGATATCAGAAGTATCACATCACGTGATCATTTTGAAAAAGAACAGTTCCTCTTTCTTTCCATGACGAAAATTACTGCCCTGCCATTCCCAACCAAGGCAGCCCAGATCATGTGATCTCTGGCTACTAATCACTGATACAGAGAATATTTCCGGTCAGAGGGTGTACATACATAGATAGTGTGATGTGCATAGATTATTTAGAAAAAGAAAGAATGTATAATTACAGTAAACTGAGCTCTTTCTTCTTTTTATTTTTTGTTAAAATGATACAATGGATGACTCTATCCAGTCCAAGAGTACCAAAGAATATAAACTTGCCAATCCAAACTGGCATTAGCAGAACTGTTGGTGATAGAGTAAGTAAAGGTCAGAGGGGGAGAAAGTCTATGCTGGGGATTGCCTTTTATATCTCCTAGCCTTCTCTTTCCCAAAGTTAAGAGCACAATAGAGTTGGCAGCAGTGCACATTTGATTTTACGTAAAGACAAATGCCCCGTACACACAAGCGCATTTTCCATCGGAAAAAACTTGGATTTTTTTCAGACGGAATTCCACTCAAGCTTGCCTTGTATACACACGGTCACACAAAAGTTCTCGGAACTTTTGACCGGCAAGAACGCGGTGACGTGCAACACTACAACGAGCCGAGAAAATGAAGTTCAATGCTTCACAGCATGCGTTGAATTGTTTCTGAGCATGCGTAGGAATTTTGCACATCGGAATTGGTACAGACGATCACAATTTCCGATCTGAACTTTTTCCAACCCAAAAAATTGAGAACCTACTCTCAATCTTTTGCTGGCAGAAATTCCGCCAGCAAAAGTCCGATGGAGCATACACATGGTTGGAATTTCCGACCAAAAGATTACAATGTACTTTTGCTGGCGGAATTTCCAATCGTGTGTACGGGGCAAAGCACCAGCCACTTTCTTTTGTACACCTTGCTAGTACCGGGTTGGAGCACATGTTGCCTTTAGAACTGCCTTAATTCTTCATGGCATAGATTGAACAAGATGTTGGAAACATTCCTCAGAGATTTTGGTCCATATTGACACGTTAACATCACACAGTTGCTGCAAACTTGTCGGTTTCACATCCATGATATGATTCTCCCGTTCCACCACATCTCAAATGTGTTCTATTGGATGGAGATCTGGTGACTGTGGGGACCATTGGAGTACAGTGATCTCATTGTCATGTTCAAGAAACCAGTGGTGAGATGATTTGAGCTTTATGACATGGTGCATTATCCTGCTGGAAGGAGCCATCAGAAGATGGGTACAATGTAGTCATAAAGGGATGGACATGGTCAGCAACAATACTCAGGCCGTGGTGTTTAAACGATGCTCAATTGGTGCTAAGGGGCCCAAAGTGTGCCAAGAAAATATCCCCCACACCATTACACCACCAGAAGCCTGAACGCTTGATACAAGGCAGGATGGATCCATGCTTTCATGTTGCTTACTCCAAATTCTAACCCTACGATCTGAATGTGGCAGTTGAATCCGAGACTTATCAGACCAGGCAACATTTTTCCAATCTTCTATTGTCCAATTTTGGTGAGCCTGTGTGAATTGTACCCTCAGTTTCCTGTTCTTAGCTGACAAGAGTGGCACCCGGTATGGTTTTCTACTGCTGTAACCCATCTGCATCCAGATTCGATGTGTTGTGCGTTCAGGGATGGTATTCTGCATACCTTGGTTGTAACGAGTGCACAACTGCCACTCTCTGGCTATTTTCTGTTTTTCGTAACATTCTCTATAAACCCTAGAGATGGTTGTGTGTGAAAATCTCAGTAGATCAGCAGTTTTTGAAATACTTAGACCAGCCCGCCTGGCACCAACAACCATGCCACGTTCAAAATCACTTAAATCCCCTTTCTTCCCCATTCTGATGCTTGGTTTGAACTTTAGCACATCTAGATGCCTAAATGCATTGAGTTGCTGCCATGTGATTGGCTGATAAGCAGTTTGTGTTACCCAGCAATTGAACAGGTGTACCTAATAAAGTGCCCAGTGAGTGTATATGTTAATGCGTCACGTTGGCAAAATATCGTTTGGTATTGGATCACTTCTATATTCTTCACATGTTGGCCACAATCATTAGCCCCATGCTGGTGAAGCCTAGTAGGCCATAACAATAATGTCCCCAGGGCCAAGGCTGTGTAATTTTCAGTAAGTAATGATTGTAAGTTTACAAATACTTTATTCCTGTGTATAGGGTTATTTTCACATCCTGAGCACCCCTTAACTTTTTGGTTACCAACATTTTTCACTAATGTTTTTGTATCACAATAAACTATAACTGCTCATGTATTGTATCAGAGGAAGACCAACTTGCCATGATCTGTCTCAAAGTGAACGTTTGCTTTGCCCATACACAGAAAGGATCAATCCTGACCTCGATAAACACATATACTTACCCTCCTTTCACAGTCCTGCTGCTCCATTTAGCTTTCAGAAGTTCTTTGTTAGCTAGAGTTGTAGCTTACACAGAACATGGACTCCCCATGTAACAACACTGGTTGGCCTGGTGCTGTCACATGGAACTAGTTACATGCCCCTCCATACCTGTAAACAGTACTGGGACAAGTTCATCTAGCACCCAGGGCAAGAATGTGGAACTGCCCCGCCCCCCCCCCCCCCCACTAGTAATGCATGCAATAGAAAGGAATTTACTGCCCTGTGTTCATTCTCTGCCCTTTTACTGTGCCCAGTGAAGCTGCCCCTCCTGCCCACCCCTTTTCCCGACCCTGCCTGGAAGTACAGAATTTTCCAACTGCAAGTAACATAGCAAAATTTCATTTTATTGTCCTTCCAATTTTTAGGATTTTTAACAAGCCTAAATACTGAAGCTCCAAGAAATATATATGAATTTTGCTGATTCTTGAACTAACAAAGTAAAATAAAGCAAGAAGCCTATAAATCAAGGACGGGCCCCTTAATTACCCAAATTATTCTTGCATATCTTTAGTTAATGAGCTTCAGAACAATGTTTTTTCTATGTAGTAATCTATGTTTAAAAAATAAATGAATTAAATAACTTTAATTAAAAGAAAAATAAATAATAGCTTGAGAAAAAAAAACACAAACTCAAGTCCTCATAACTTATTTTTATACATTCATCATGACTGTGTAAATAAATTATCTTATTGATGCCACGTACAGTGTGGGGCAAATGAGTCTTGCAGTGAAGCAAAATTATTTTGGAATATTTGGAATGAACAAGATTGTAAGCCGGGTTGCGAGATGTGTGTGCAGTCTTGCTTAATTGGTCAGTTAAAACAGAGCATGTACTCAACTATTGTAAGTGCTAGTTGATAAAAGCCTACATCACCAACATATAAAAACTAAAAGCTAATTGTGGCCTATAAAATGAATTAACACCCAATTACTTGATGCACTTAAGCGTGCATAAACGCACCAAAATGCATTAGAAGCATTTTTTTTGGTCCCCAGGGGTCTACCGCAAATCAACATTGTGGCGGATGTATATGGTCCAATGTTGTTTCCAGTGTTGTTCTCAACAGTCATTACTGTCAGCATGCATTGATAACCGAGGCCTCCTCTGTAGTGTCGGCTCCTGTGAACTCAGAGGGAGGTGCCAGGAGTATTGTAGAGTGCAGGAGCTGAAGAAGTAGGGCACTTCCAATGGCAGCACTTATCACAGACTGTAGGAGGGAGCGTGGAGCTTGAGCACATGGCTGGATAAGGAGATGAGATCCAATGATGAGTCTGTGTAAGGCAGCAACGTAATGCAGGTGGAAGGGGGCAGAGAGCCAGTGCATTGTGTGTATAAGGCATGTAAAATTCATTTTAATGGTCCGCAGGATTCAAAATTGTGTGTTTAGTTGTCTGTGAGGTCTGAAAGGTTGGCGATCACTGCTATACATCACTGAAGTGACTGGAGGAGTGCTGTAAAAGGAACTGTTTGTGCAATTTTTTAAGCAGTTATCGGGACATTTGGAGCAATTTTTTATGGGGTTTCCCTAGTGTTATTTATTGGAGGTATCAAATTAAAGTGTTACTAAACCCACAGCAGTAAAATCCGTCTGTATATGCAGCAAAGCATGCTTGTTATAATCACTGTGTAACTCAAGGCGTTAATCCCGTGCATTGTGTAAAAAGGCTGTTTGATCCTGTCTTCTCTGATCCTCCCCTTCTTTTATTGTCCCTCAAACCATCTCCTGATAGTACAGAGCTCTGGAGGCACTCTGCACATGCTCAGTTTGGTGTGTATTGATAGAGTTTTTTTTTTGGGGGGGGGGGCAGGGTGCATGTCAGCACTGTCCAGACAGAGGGTCAGGGGTCATGCAGCCTCATAGGTTAGCCAGAGGAGAATGAAAACTCCTCCTACAAGCTTTAACCAGTGACACTGATAGTAGACACAAGACTGCTATATACTGCTGATGAGAAAAGGTATGTGGCAGTTTATATTTACTAAAATTGCATTTCTATATTCTGTGTACTGTGGGAGACCAGATATAGTGAATGCAGGGTCCTGGGTTTAGAAACACTTTAAGATACATTTATATTTATCTATTTTTTATGGTTGAACTGCATTGATTATATACAGTATTTATACATACATTTTAGATTTATAGTCACCTATTTTTATTTCTTTTTATGTATATATATATATATATATATATATATATATATATATATATATATATATATATATATATATATATATATATATATATATATATATATATATATATATATATATATATATATATATATATATATATATATATATATATATATATATAATTTTTATTTATTTAAATTTTTTTTTCAGCACTGCACCATTTTTGTTTAAAGTAGCTGATAGATTACTTTCTGCAAAAGTGTCATAAATTATATGTAAAAAGTGCCAAAACTCATCAGTTTCCATTTCTGATTACCCAGCAATGGCAGTGCCAATTTAAACAGTAAAAGTGTTTTCTGCCATGTCTCAGTTTGCTCTACAGCACCGATCTTGTCCATATGATAGATTCAGCATAAGATGGTTCTGTTCAGCATGTTTATTTCCCTTCCTTCTTTCCTCATAGAACCACATGGAATGATGCATGAGGCATCAATCTGTATTATCCCCCAACTCAGTTGATACCACAGACATCTACAATATATTATTCCTTCTACAAAGCTGTGTCCGCGGTGAATCAGGATGTCCGTGACTCATTGGATACAAAACCTAACCGGATCAGTGAAGTATTCATCACACTGAAAACTTAGAAAAGTGCCCTTACTGTTTTCTAATATGTCAAAGCAGGAAAATGTTATCATGTAGATTACAATGTATCCATCATCTATGATTCTATCGCAATGAAGTGATACGCGGCTCATTAAAGAATATGTCAACCCAGAAGTTCATATTGCTAATATGCGCCTGCTGTAGCATGTACTTGTATGAAAAGGTATCCTGTTCTCTTTGTATTGCTTCCTTTGTGTAAAATCATTGGTGTTCCTGCTAGGCCCTCTGCTTTCCTATTAAAAACTGACCACACTAGACATGTAATCAGTTTTCTAGCTTCTGAGAACTCAGCCTGGTCTCCTCCAATGATCAGACTGGCACTGACATGTCCCCCCCTCCCTCCCCCTCTGCACAGCCATTTACTGGGAAGACCAGTGTGCTTCTGCTGCTCCTCCCCCAGCTATCTAAGATACTTATGCAGCTGAGAACAAAGGGAATGTGATCACTTACCCTGTTTCCCCTAAAATAAGACCTAGCGTGATTGTCGGTGTTGGCTGCCATATAAGCCCTACCACCCAAATAAGCCCTACCCTGTTTCCTCAAAAATAAGCCGTACCCTGAAAAGAAGACCTACAAGGACTTTAACTAGGGCTTATTTGGGGGGTAGGGCTTTTATTGCAGCTATCACCGACAATCACACTAGTTCTTATTTTAGGGGAAACAGGGTAGAAAAAAGGGGAAAAAAGGTATTTATAATGTTTTTGATTTGTATATATGTATATATATATATATATATATATATATATATATATATATAAATGTTTTGCCTTTTATTTCTATTTTAAATGGAATGGGTTGTTTTACTGTATAAGGTGGGGGTTTACATGCACTTTAAAGTGATTGTAAAGTCTCAGGTTTTTCACCTTAATGCATTCTATGCAATAAGGTGAAAAGCCTTATTTTCTGCAGCTGCCCCCCAGACCTCCTCTTTTTTCTTCCCTGAGCCCATCCAATCCAGCGATGTACATGAGTCCAGATGCTTCAGCCGCTGTCTCTGTCCTCACTGGTCAGATTAATAGCAGCGGTAGCCAATGGCACCAGCTGCTGTCAATCAAATTCAGTCACATGGGAGCAGGGGGCGGTGCTGAGTCCCGCTATCTGTGTCAACGGATACAGCAGCAGGACTCGGGAGCGAGCCCGCACCCCATGGAAAGCCGCTTTCCATGGGGCCACCCGACAAAGGGGAGGAGCTTGGAGCACTCCAGAAGAGCAGGTAAGTATAACATTTTTTTTTAAGCGAACCTTTACAACCCCTTTAAAGAGGAACTGCAGTCTGCTCACATAATTTGTAATAAAAACATCTTTGCCATTCTGAAGCTTCCCTCCAAACAGTTAGCATATTATTTTATATATACTGTGATTCTGCCAAATATGCTGCAGAAATCTCCATCCACTGAGTCTGGCTGCAGCCATTTTAACTGTAGGCATCTGAAGCTGCTGCCTGTTCACTTCCTGGATTTACACAGACACACAGAGGCACACCTCCAGCTCTGCAGCTCTCATTGGCCCTCTTATGACTCACCCCCCCCCCCCCCCTCGCTTGCTGTCAAACTCTCACTAGAGTGAGAGAGAGCTGTGCATGTAATAAGCCTAGGCTTTTTTCCATACAAGAAACAGGAAGTGGGCTTTATAAGGTACTTACTGGCAGAAAAAAAAGTTTTACTATCCAAAGTTAAAACAACAAGGGCAGAAGATTTGATAGATGAAAAGTTGAAACAAATGACTGAAGGTCTAGTTTACACTATTCAAATTGAATAGGCCGCTGTGCCTGCATTTCCCCCCAAAAAAGGTGGATGCACATTTCAAAAACAAGGCCGCAGGGAAATCACATCAGGGAAATCACCCTGTGGTTCTCACAAATGTGCTTCATGCTGAGATGTGTGGGGGTCATATTCAGAATGAATGGCGCCTCCTAAGAGCAGCGGGTGGTTGCAGGAACAGATGGAGCGCACAGTGCGGACCGGTGTAAACCTGGCCTCAGATACAACTTTCTAGACTGGGAATGTAAAAATGCAGCTCCCTGCTTAAGGCTTTCTTCACCCTTTCACATGTGGCTACAATTGTGTGAATTGCAGTGATTCCCGCACCTGCAACCACCTACAGTGAAAACGCACTGCTCTGCGAAAATACATAGGATTCACACATGTAAAATCGCAGTGAAACAGACCATGCTATTACCCTGTGGCTGCATTTTTGAAAAGGTGCATGCACCTTTTTTTTTGCAGAAACATAAGCACAGCAGCCCATTCATTTGAATAGGCTGCCGAAACCACGCAAACACAGCCTGCAAAAATGCATCGGTGTAAACCTAACGTTAAACAACAATATAATTAGGATTGCCACCTGTCCGGGATTCACCTGGACAGTTTGGGTTTGGAATCATGCGTCCGGGTTTCAGGACATGAGTCAGACTGAACTATGGCTTCCCAGCAGGGTTGCTGGCTGCAGTTGTCTAAGCTGAGAGTGTCTGTTACACTCTGCCCAAAGCCAGCACTAACAACCCCCCTCCCCCCTCAAACACACACACAGATGGGAGAGGAGAGAGGAGAGAGACCCCTACCCCTCTGTGTCTGCCCACACTCCAATCCCTGGTGCTGTGCCTCAGAAAAGGAAAGTGTGGGCTGGAAATTTGAAGTCCAGCAGCCTCAGATACATCTGGATGAGAGGCACTGACTGCCAGGGGGTGAGTGAGCTCACCATCCATCCATGTCTGTGACTGAAGTCTCCTCCTTCTCTCTCCTACCTCTGAGTGAGTACACTAAGGTAAATCAGGGTTCTGAGAGCACCCCTTACATCAGAGTTCCCATTTACATCAGAGGCCACAGTGTTCCACTTTACATCAGAGTCCTCTCCGTACATCAGAGGCCACAGTGTTCTACTTTACATCAAAGTCCTCCCTGTACTTCAGAGTTCTCAGTGTTCCCCCTCAAAGGGGCGTTTCGGCTGCAATGTGTTTTTTTTATAAAGTCAGCAGCTACAAACACTGTAGCTGCTGACTTTTAATAAGGACACTTACCTGTCCAGCGAGCCCGGGATGTCGCATCCCCCCCCCCCCAGGCCGATCAGTTGCCGGCGCTGCCATCTTAACGGCGCTTTGTGAATGGCCCCGTTGTGTTCTGGGATGCACACCTGTCCCAGGAGGCAACGGGGCCACTCGCCGAAGAGGAGGAAGCGCCACTCTATAGGAAAAGGCAGATTAGGAAGACTGCCTAGCAACAGGGGTTTCTGGTAAGTTAAAAAAAAAAATTCAAATGTTTTTTTTCTTTTAATTTTAAGAATATTAATGCTATTTTTTTTTAGGGGACCCCTTTCGCTTGAAATTAGGGTTCCCAGAGCATCCCTTATGTTAGAGTCCCCAGAGTTCTCCCTTACATCAGAGTCTGCAGAGTCCTCCCTTACATTGAATGGGAACTCTGCAAGTTCAGATGTAAAAGGGGAACTCTGTGGACTCTGATGTAAAGGGGGACTCTTGTGATTAACTTCATATCATTAGATGTTATTTAATAGCATAATATATGTATAGTTTATACTACAAAAAAAATAGTTGTGCGCCGTTAAACTGTTGGGGTTTGACTTGAAGAAAAGGTGGCAACCCTAAATATAATAGGTAAGTTTCTCCCTAATTTTCAAATGTCTCATAATTATATATGCAAAGTAGAACCAAAGAAAAAAAATAATTTGAAAAAATTTCTATGGATAGTGTAAGAAATGAAGGATGACAGCACACTATCCCATTTGTTTCATATCTGTGTTTATCTCTGCACAAACTCTGTCCCCATGGAGTGATAGAAGAGCAAATGGTGACCCTTAAACTCCCCCGAGGGGTGGCACCAAATCCTCAGTAATTAGATTTTAATGAAGGATACATGTACGACTATTGAGGAGACCAAGTTTATCCTGGAGGCATACATCTACATAGATACAATAAAGGCACTGTATTACATTTATGCAACCACTTGTTTTCTCTTGACAAATTGAATCTAACGAACAGTCAGGGCCTTAGCAGGCTTAATAGTCGCTGTCCTTTCCTGGGGCCTTAAATCTGTCCCAGTGCAACAGTTTCCCTAACTAAATGCCCGCTCCTGCGGCCAGTCACATTACGTTTAATTAATAGCTCAGCCCTGGCACCCTAAGAGCATTAATGGGATGAGGCTTTGGGGAGATCTGTTCACATATAAAATGGAAAATGTCCTTATCTAAATAATAAAGGAAAAATGAATGCTGTTTAAATGAGACATAAATATAAGACGCACATTAAACATACAGGTAGAACAGACAAATGGAATATTTATATCTTTTTGATTACATTAGAAACAAGAAGAATGAGCTACTTAAGGAGGTGAGATGGGCTTTGTCACTCTCGGTGTCCTTTTACAAGAGTGCCATCTGTTGGTCATTTTATAGAACTAATTCTGGCATGAAGGTTTGCACTACTAAATTGCATTCAAAATGATTTGTAAACTGTGTAATAGCGTGTCCCTGCATATAATTTGTTTAGTCCAAATGCTTAAAATAAACTAAATTAAAGTGACACTAAATGATACCCTTAGTGTCCAAAAATAATCTATACGCATGGACTCATTAACCACTTGCCGACCGCCTCACGCCGATGTACGTCATCAGAATGGCACGGGCAGGCATAAGCACATATATGTACGTCCTTTGCCTCCCGCGGGTCGGGGGCCCGATCGGGCCCCCGCCCGGTGCCTGCGGCGGTCGGTTTTCGTTCGGGAGCGATCCCGGACGAGGGGACGGCCATTCATTCATGGCCACCCCCTCGCGATCGCTCCCGACGAATGGAAATCCCCGGTGACATCACTTCCTCTCCTGTAATGTAAACACAGGAGAGGAAGTGATGTATTCTCTCCTCCGTGTCGGTATTTTTCGTTCCGACACGGAGGAGAGCGGATCAGTGAGTTGCACCAACACATCCCACACACAGTAGAACATGCCAGGCACACTCACACCCCCCCTTTACCCCCCGATCACCCCCCCAATTACCCCTGCCCCCCAGTCACAGTGACACCAATGTCATTTTTTTTTTTTTTTTTTTTTTTTTTGCATTGGTGTCATTTGTGACTGTAATAACTGTTAGGGCAGTTAGGGTTAGCCCCCTTTAGTTCTAATGTACCCCCCTAACCCCCCCAATAAAGGTTTAACCCCGTGATCACCCCCCGTCGCCAGTGTCACTAAGGCTGGGTTCACATTGCAGCGGTTTATGAGAACGAATGTGATTCGCACCGCACTGCAGTGCAAATCACATCCGATCTCTGTGCGATTCGAGTTCAGCCATTCGCCGCACCCGCCGCACCCGCCACACCCGCCGCACCCGCCGCAAATTCGCACGGGACCCTTTTTTTGGCCCGCAGCAGAATCGGATCGCATGGGTGTTCACACCATGCGATCCGAGTTTGCAGATCGCACTGCGATATGCGAACTGATCTGGGGGTGTCAGTAACATTTCACTGACACTCCCAGCAGTTCGCATAGGGCAGTGTGAACTGCCGCCGGGAGGCATGCGATGCGGGAACCCGCCGCGGATTCGCGGCGTTTCCGCATCGCTCCAGTGTGAACCCAGCCTAATAAGCGATCATTTTTCTGATCGCCGTATTAGTGTCACAGGTGACGCTAGTTAGGCAGGTAGGTATTTAGGTTCGCCGCAGCTTTTTATAGCGCTAGGGACCCCCATATACTACCGCATAAAGCCCCCTGATTGCCCCCTAGTTAACCCTTTCACCAGTGATCACCATATAACTGTTACAGGTGACGCTGGTTGGTTAGTTATTTTTTTATAGTTTCAGGGCACCCGCCATTTATTACCTAATAAAGGTTTAACCCCCTGATCACCCGGCAGGTGTCATTTGTGACTAATAACTGTTAGGGCAGTTAGGGTTAGCCCCCTTTAGTTCTAAGGTACCCCCCTAACCCCCCCAATAAAGGTTTAACCCCGTGATCACCCCCCGTCGCCAGTGTCACTAAGGCTGGGTTCACATTGCAGCGGTTTATGAGAACGGATGTGATTCGCACCGCACTGCAGTGCAAATCACATCCGATCTCTGTGCGATTCGAGTTCAGCTATACAGATAGTATGGCTGAATTCGTGTCGCACCCGCCGCAAACTCGCACGGGACCCTTTTTTTGGTCCGCAGCAGAATCGGATCGCATGGGTGTTCACACCATGCGATCCAAGTTTGCAGATCGCACTGCGATATGCGAACTGATCTGGGGGTGTCATTAACATTTCACTGACACTCCCAGCAGTTCGCATAGGGCAGTGTGAACTGCCGCCGGGAGGCATGCGATGCGGGAACCCGCCGCGCATTCGTGGCGTTCCCGCATCGCTCCAGTGTGAACCCAGCCTAATAAGCGATCGTTTTTCTGATCGCTGTATTAGTGTCACAGGTGACGCTAGTTAGGCAGGTAGGTATTTAGGTTCGCCGCAGCTTTTTATAGCGCCAGGGACCCCCATATACTACCGCATAAAGCCCCCTGATTGCCCCCTAGTTAACCCTTTCACCAGTGATCACCATATAACTGTTACAGGTGACGCTGGTTGGTTAGTTATTTTTTTATAGTTTCAGGGCACCCGCCATTTATTACCTAGTCTCACTAGTGTACCCCTAAATTTAGGGGTGTCTACTTTCTAAAATGGGGTCATTTGGGGGGGGGGGGTTTGTGCCATCTTGGCATTTTATGGCCTTCAAAACTGTAACGCCCTTAGAAAGCCTGAAGGCGGTGCTTGGTTTTTGGGGCCCCGTACGCGGCTAGGCTCCCAAAAAGTCCCACATATGTGGTATCCCCGTACTCAGGAGAAGCAGCAGAATTTATTTTGGGGTGTCATTTCACATATGCCCATGGCATGCGTGAGCAATATATCATTTAGTGACAACTTTGTGAAAAAAAAAAAAAGTTTGTAATTTTCCCGCAACTTGTGGCAAAATATAAAATATTCCATGGACTCAACATGCCTCTCAGCAAATAGCTTGGGGTGTCTACTTTCTAAAATGGGGTCATTTGTGGGGGTTTTGTGCCATCTTGGCATTTTATGGCCTTCAAAACTGTAATAGGTAGTGAGAAGTGAACTCAAAAAATTACGCCCTTAGAAAGCCTGAAGGCGGTGCTTGGTTTTCGGGGCCCCGTACGCGGCTAGGCTCCCAAAAAGTCCCACATATGTGGTATCCCCGTACTCAGGAGAAGCAGCAGAATTTATTTTGGGGTGTCATTTCACATATGCCCATGGCATGCATGAGCAATATATCATTTAGTGACAACTTTGTGAAAAAAAAAAAAAAAAAAAAAAAGTTTGTAATTTTCCCGCAACTTGTGGCAAAATATAAAATATTCCATGGACTCAACATGCCTCTCAGCAAATAGCTTGGGGTGTCTACTTTCTAAAATGGGGTCATTTGTGGGGGTTTTGTGCCATCTTGGCATTTTATGGCCTTCAAAACTGTAATAGGTAGTGAGGCGTGAAATCAAAAATTGACGCCCTTAGAAAGCCTGAAGGCGGTGCTTGGTTTTCGGGGCCCTGTACGCGGCTAGGCTCCCAAAAAGTCCCACATATGTGGTATCCCCGTACTCAGGAGAAGCAGCAGAATTTATTTTGGGGTGTCATTTCACATACGCCCATAGCATGTGTGAGCAATATATCATTTAGTGACAACTTTGTGTAAAAAAAAAAAAAAAATTTTTTTTTTGTCATTATTCAATCGCTTGAGGCAAAAAAATAAAATATTCAATGGGCTCAACATGCCTCTTATCAATTTCCTTAGGGGGTCTACTTTCCAAAATGGGGTCATTTGGGGGGGTTTTGTACTGCCCTGTCATTTTAGCACCTCAAGAAATGAGATAGGCAGTCGTAAACTAAAAGCTGCGTAAATTCCAGAAAACGTACCTTAGTTTGTAGATGTGACAACTTTTGCGCAAACCAATAAATATACAATTATTGACTTTTTTTTTACCAAAGACATGTGGCTGAATACATTTTGTCCTAAATGTATGACTAAAATTGAGTTTATTGGATTTTTCTAATAACAAAAAGTAGAAAATATCATTTTTTTTCAAAATTTGCGGTCTTTTTACGTTTATATCGCAAAAAATAAAAATCGCAGAGGCAATCAAATACCATCAAAAGAAAGCTCTATTTGTGGGAAGAAAAGGACGCAAATTTTGTTTGGGTACAACATTGCATGACCGCGCAATTACCAGTTAAAGCAGCGCAGTGCCAAAGTGTAAAAAGACCTCTGGTCATTTACCAGCAAAATGGTCCGGTCTGAAAGTGGTTAATAGTCCCTGTAATCTATTTTTCATGAAATCCTTTCTTGCTGTGCTTTTTGTCTCCTTCTTAAACTCTCAAATCTCTCCTTTTCCCCCCTTACTTACATTTGTTTAATTATTGCTGCCATTGCTGGGTAGGGATGAGCCGAACACCCCCCGGTTCGGTTCGCACCAGAACTTGCGAACGACCCCCGCGTTCGGCACGAACGTTAGAACCCCATTGAAGTCTATGGGACTCGAACGTTCGAATTGGAAAGTGCTAATTTTAACGGCTAATATGCAAGATAGTGTGCTAAAAAGGGTTTGGCGATCTGCCTCCTGCCTCAGGGGACATGGGTCACTGCAAAAAAAAGTTTTAAAAACTACCGTTTTGGCGGGAGCACTGATTTTAATGACGATTAAAGTGAAAAAAAAAGTGAAATATTCCTTTAAATATGGTGCCTGGGGGGTGTCTATAGTATGCCTGTGAAGTGCCACGTGTTTCCCGTGTTTAGAACAGTCCCTGCACAAAATGACATTAAACGGAAATAACACCATTTAAAACTGCTTGCGGTTTTAATGTTATATCTGGTTCCTGTAATATGGTTGAAAATCATTCAGAAAAATGGCATGGGTAGCCCTCCCTGCCCATTACCAGCCTATTTGGGTCTTGTACGCATATTAAGGGGAACCCCGTACCCATATTAAAAAAAGGAAATGCGTGTGGCCCCCAGGCCCTATATACTCAGAACAGCAGTATACAGGCGGTGCAAACAAGACAGGGACTGTGTAGGTTTGTTGTGTTAAGTTGAATCTGTTTGTCATTTTCAAGCGGTACATTTTTAAAGTGTAGCTCCAGTCAAAAAAAATATCTTTAAGCTTTTTGGAAAACATAGGGAAGGGTTATCACCCCTGTATAATTTGTTTTGTCGTCCATCTTTTTTCATCTCACTTGCTGTTGTCTCCTTCCGTTTGCAAGTAGGAGATGTTTGTAAATTGGATGTTTGAAAGTAGGGGCCTGCCCTATATGCTCTGCAGAAATGGCGGAACAAGGTGTTGGTTTTGCAACAACATTGTAAGCCCTCAAAGTGACTCTTGGTGGCCGCTGGAGCGCCCTGCTGTGAACGATTATATCAAGAATTGTAATTACATGCCATTGTTGAACAGTGGTAGAAAAATTGACCTTTGGTGGTTGTGGTGCTGGTGCCACAACACTATAAGTCCTCACAGTTACTCTGGGTGGGCACAGGAAGGGGCCCTCCTGTGAAATATTATATCAAGAATTGTAATTACATGTCCCTGTTAAACAGGGGCAGAAAAATTGGGCCTTAGGCACTGGTGCCATCACACTGCAACCTCTGCCATACACTCTAGTTTTATTGCAGGAATTAGCCCTGCTGCAAAGCATTGCATCAAAAATTGTACTTAAACGCCCCTGTTAAACAGGGGCAGAAAAATTGGGCCTTAGGCACTGGTGCCATCACACTGCAACCTCTGCCATACACTCTAGTTTTATTGCAGGAATTAGCCCTGCTGCAAAGCATTGCATCAAAAATTGTACTTAAACGCCCCTGTTAAACAGGGGCAGAAAAATTGGGCCTTAGGCACTGGTGCCATCACACTGCAACCTCTGCCATACACTCTAGTTTTATTGCAGGAATTAGCCCTGCTGCAAAGCATTGCATCAAAAATTGTACTTAAACGCCCCTGTTAAACAGGGGCAGAAAAATTGGGCCTTAGGCACTGGTGCCATCACACTGCAACCTCTGCCATACACTCTAGTTTTTTTGCAGGAATTAGCCCTGCTGCAAAGCATTGCATCAAAAATTGTACTTAAACACCCCTGTTAAACAGGGGCAGAAAAATTGGGCTGCTGGCATCACCCAGAACCAAAAATGTTCTTCCAACATATCAGCGGAGGAGGAAGAGGATAGACAATCAACATAACAGGACAGTCACTCAGCATCAGCATAGGCAGTCTTGAAGGGATGTGGTATTTCAAAAAAAATTATTCGGTTACATCAGCTTCAGGTGCTTGGTAGCTGTGGGTGATCCAAGACTGATTCATCTTGATGAAGGTCAGTCGATCAACTGATTCGGTGGACAGGCGCACCCTGTGATCGGTAACGAAGCCACCAGCAGCACTGAAGGTGCGTTCCGAAAGAACGCTGGATGCAGGACAGGCCAGGAGCTCAATTGCATACTGTGCAAGCTCTGGCCAGTGATCCATCCTCAAGACCCAGTAAGCCAGAGGATTTTCAGTGGGAAAGGTGTCCAAGTCTGACCTTGCCCCTAGGTATTCCTGCACCATGTAAAGTAGACGCTGGCGATGGGTGCTGGAACCAATCATACCTTGGGGCTGCGGACTAAAAAATTGTCTGAACGCATCAGTCAGACGGCCACCTTCTCCACTGCTCCTTCTGACTGATGCCTCAGCAACACGTTGTCCAGGACCAGGAGTTTGTGACCTCCCAGTCTCTGGGAACGCGTTGCACAGAGCTTTCTGCAAGGCCTCCCGGAGATGTCTCATCCTCTGCTCCCTCTGCGATGGCAAGATAAGGTCGGCAACCTTACCCTTGTACCGTGGATCAAGGAGAGTGGCCAGCCAGTAATGGTCCCTCTCCTTGATCCGAAGAATACGAGGATCCTTCCGCAGGCTTTGCAGGATCAGGGAGGCCATGCAGCGTAGGTTAGCTGAGGCATTCGGTCCGGAGTCCTCTGGGTCACTAAGGACAACATGATCCGCAGCTACCTCCTCCCAGCCACGTACAAGTCCACGTGTTTCTTGGGACTGTAAATCATCCCTATAAGACTGCTGCTGCTGATGCTGAGTGCCAGCCTCCACCTCCATGCTGACACAATCATCCTCCTCCTCCTCTTCCTCCTCCTCACCCTCTTCCTGTGTGATGGGTGGCACAGCAGGAACACTGTCTGGATAAAGGGGGCCTTGAGAGGCAAGGAAGTCCTCCTCTTCCTGCCTCTGTTCTGCCTCAAGTGCCCTGTCCATTATTCCACGCAGCGTATGCTCCAAGAGGTGGACAAGAGGTATAGTGTCACTGATGCATGCACTGTCACTGCTCACCATCCTTGTGGCCTCCTCAAACGGTGACAGGACAGTGCATGCATCCCTGATCATGCCCCACTGGCGTGGTGAGAAAAAACCAAGCTCTCCTGACCCTGTCCTGGTGCCGTAGTCGCACAGGTACTCATTGATGGCCCTCTGCTGCGTGTGCAGCCGCTGCAGCATGGCCAATGTTGAGTTCCATCTGGTGGGCATGTCACATATAAGGCGGTTCTTGGGCAGGTTCAACTCCTTTTGGAGCTCAGCCAGCCGAGCACAGGCATTAAATGATCGGCGGAAATGCACACAGACTCTCCTGGCCTGTTTCAGGACATCCTGTAAGCCGGGGTACCTGCCCAAGAACCGCTGCACCACCAGGTTAAGGACGTGAGCTACACAGGGCACATGGGTCAGTTGTCCCTGTCGGAGGGCGGAGAGGAGGTTGGTGCCATTGTCGCAAACCACCATTCCTGGCTTAAGCTGGCGTGGCGTCAACCACCTCTCGGCCTGCCCCTGCAGAGCTGACAAAACATCCGCCCCAGTGTGGCTCCTGTTCCCCAAACAAACCAGCGCAAGCACGGCATGGCATCGTTTTGCCTGCGTACTTGCGTAGCCCCTGCAACGCCTACGGAGCACCGCTGGTTCTGAGGACAGAGCACTGGAAGAGGCCGTGGAGGAAGAAGAAGAGGAGGGGGTGGAGGAGAGAGGTGTGTCACAACCAATAGTAGCATTTTGGAGGCGTGGTGGCGGAACAACCTCCAATACTACTGCACCTTGTCCTGCATCCTTCCCAGCAGCCAGAAGAGTGACCCAATGGGCCGTGAAAGACAGGTAACGTCCCTGTCCATGCCTGCTGGACCATGAGTCAGCGGTAATATGCACCTTACCGCTGACCGCCCTGTCCAGCGAGGCAAGGACATTGCCTTCCACATGCCGGTAGAGAGCCGGAATTGCCTTCCGTGAGAAAAAGTGGCGTTTGGGGACCTGCCACTGAGGAACCGCACATTGTACAAACTCACGGAAGGGGGCCGAATCTACCAACTGAAAAGGCAGCAGTTGAAGTGCTAGCAATTTAGCCAAGCTAGCATTGAACCGCTGGGCATGTGGATGGCTGGGAGTAAATTTCTTCCGCCGGTCCAGCAGCTGGGGCAGGGACATTTGTCTGCTATAATCGGACGTGGATGTACCACTAGCAGAGTTCCCGGAAGCACTTGGCTGTGACACACCTAATTCTACACCTTCATTCCTCTCAGAGCAGGTTTCAGAGAGGACTGAAGGTCTAGTGGGGTTGGAGATGCCAGCTGATGAGGAGCAAGGAGAGGTCCGCTTTGTTCTTTGGTGTGGGTCTTTGAGGTATGCTTGCCAACGAGCTGCATGGCAGGTCAACATATGTCTGGTCAAGCATGTGGTGCCCAAGCGGCTGATGTTTTGGCCACGTGAGATACGCTTGAGACATATGTTGCAAATAGCAGCGGTGCGATCTGATGCACTCGTCTCAAAAAAGGCCCACACCAAAGAACTTTTAGAATAACGCGCAGAGGAAGCGCTCTGCGCAGAGGAAGCGCTCTGCGCAGGCGGAGCTCTGCGGTGTGATTCAGTCGGTGTGCTGCCCCTAAGCTGGCCCCCGGAGGGCATCCTGCCTCGTTGGACATGTGCCTCCTCCTCCTCCTCCTCCTCCTCCTCCTCCCTCCTTCCAGGCACCCATGTGGAGTCAGTGCCCTCATCATCCCCTCCCTCTTCATCGCTGTAGCAAACCTGGCAGTATGCTGCAGCTTGTGGAACATTACTGCCAGATTGCTGTCCTTCTTGAGCATCCCCTCTCTCTGTGCTCACGCTACTGCCTTCCTCTAGCTGAGTGTCATCATCAGAGCCCACCAAACACTGGGCATCCTCCTGGAGCATGTACCCAACACTGTGCTCAAAGAGTTCAGGAGACTCCTCAGGAGGACGTGGTGGGTCTAGGGAAGGAGTCACTGATGATGACATTGAGAGGAGGGACGACGATGTGTTGGCAGCTGCTTTTCTACTACCCTGAGACTGGGTGAGAGAGGATGAGGAGGATGAAGAGGGCTTGGTCATCCACTCTACCAAGTCGTTGGCATGTTGCGGTTCAACATGTCCAGCTGCAGAAAAGAAGGACAAGCATGTCCCATGGCCACGTGCTGATGACAATGCACCGCGTCCCCGACCAGCACTGTTGTCTCTAGACACAGAGCCTGCTTGCCCTCTTTTATCGGCTCGCGCCTGTCTGCCTCTCCTTGCTGGCCTTCCAGACATGGTAATGGCCTGAAGGGAGTTGGGTAAAACAGTAGTTGGGTAGTTTATATTGTGCTGGAGGCACACAACACCCACTAACTCCTGCAGATGCCTTTTTTATAGAACAGCAGAGTTAAAGGGGTATATACAGATGTATACTGTGCTGTGCTGGAAGCACACACAACTTCCAATAACTCCAGCAGATGCCAATCGGGCCCAAATACAGAACAGCTATGTAGGTGGATAATAGCGGTATGTACTGGGTACAGAGCAGGCACACAGCACGCACTATCTCCTGAGTGACACTGCTGACTGCAAGCTCTATTGTTAAAGATGGACCACTAGCTATATAGGTGAGGTGAATATCACGGTGTATACTGCGGTCAGGGCACGCAGACAATAACAAGAAAACAGCAGAGTTAAAGGGGTATATACAGCTGTATACTGTGCTGTGCTGGAGGCACACACAACTTCCAATAACTCCAGCAGATGTCAATCGGGCCCAAATAGAGAACAGCTATGTAGGTGGATAATAGCGGTATGTACTGGGTACAGAGCAGGCACACAGCACGCACTATCTCCTGAGTGACACTGCTGACTGCAAGCTCTATTGTTAAAGATGGACCACTAGCTATATAGGTGAGGTGAATATCACGGTGTATACTGCGGTCAGGGCACGCAGACAATAACAAGAAAACAGCAGAGTTAAAGGGGCATATACAGCTGTATACTGTGCTGTGCTGGAGGCACACACAACTTCCAATAACTCCAGCAAATGACAATCAGGCTCAAATAGAGAACAGCTATGTAGGTGTATATAGTGGTATGTACTGGGTACAGAGCACGCAGACAGCACGCACTAACACTACTGACTGCAAGCTCTATTATTAAAGCTAGATCACTAGCTATATAGGTGAGGTGAATATAGTGGTGTATACTGCGGTCAGGGCACAGACAGTAACCACTACACAAGAGCAAAATAGTAAATCAGCCAAAAACGATTGGTGTGTAACTGTGTTGAAGGTACACAGAACACCCACTGCTTCAGATGCTAACAAACACTACACGAGGCCGCCTGAAAGGCAGCTTTATATAGTGTGGGGCGTGCACTACACTGTCTGAGCTATGATTGGCCACAGGCAGGATGCCTGTGACCAACCATTGCTCTTCCCGCTACTGGCGCTGCGATTGGCCAAGCATGCGGGGTCACAGTGCATGCTTGGCCAATCGTGAGACAGCAATGCATTGCGCCATCGCAGTGCATTGTGGGCCACACGAATTTTGCCGCGAACGGCCCAAACGTTCGGAATTCGGCGAACGCACGAACGACCGATGTTCGAGTCGAACATGCGTTCGACTCGAACACGAAGCTCATCCCTATTGCTGGGTAACCAGAAATGGAAAATGATGAGTTTTGGCACTTTTTACATATAATTTATGACACTTTTGCAGAAAGTAATCTATCAGCTACTTTGAACAGAAATGGTGCAGTGGTGGAAATATATATATATACATATATACACACACATATATATATATATATATATATATATATATATATATATATATATATGTATGTATATATGTATATATATATATATATATGTATGTATATATGTATATATATATATATATATACACACACACACATATAAAGAAATAAAAATAGGCGACTATAAAATAAACCTAAAATATATGCATAACAAATACTGTATATAATCAATACATTTCGACCATAAAAAAAGGTAAATATAAATGTATCTTAAACACTTCCTGTCCACGCTATAGCTGAAAGACGGCTGCAACGCGGACTTCATTTGCTGGCGGGGCATCCATGGACTTCCTCCCCTGCTCGTGCTGCCTGCGTGCCCCCTGCAGGGTGCGTGCGGCACACTCTGTGATCAGCGAGGCTATGAGACTTGGCTGATCACAGATCAGCATAAGGGGTCTATCCCGACCTCTTACTATGTGATCAGCTGTCAGCCAATGACAGCTGATCATGTGATGTAAACAGAGTCAGTAACCCGGCTATTTCATCTCCTCACACTACCAGCGTGAGGAGAAAAAAAAAGGCAGATCACCGGCGGCTGTGAGAGGGACATTGGTCCCAATCGTGGAGATTGTGCCCACCAGAGTTACCTAACAGTGCCTACTAGTGCCCACCATCACCACCTACCAGTGCCCACAGTACCATTCATCAGTGCCAAGAGTGTCACCTATCAGTGCCCACAGTGCCACCTATCAGTGCGCTCAGTGCCACCTGTAGAGCACCAATCACTTCGTCATCACCAGTGCTGCCTATCAATACCACCTACCAGTGCCACCTACCAGTGCCCATCATTGCCACCTATCAGTACCCATCAGTGACATCTATCAGTGCCACCTATCAGTGCCATCTTATCAGTGCCCATCAGTGCCGTCTTATCAGTGTCTATCAGTGCCGCCTTATCTGTGCCTATCAGTGTCGCCTTATCTGTGCCCATCAGTGCAGCCCATCAGTAATCCTCAGGGCAGCCTCATCAGTGAATATCAATCACAAACTATGAAACGTGTTTTTTTTGTTAAAAAAAAAAAAAAAAACCCCAGCTGTGATTAAATACAACCAAAAGAAAGTTCCATTTGTATGAAAAAATGATAAAAATTTCATTTGAGCACAGTGTAGCATGACTGCGCAATTGTCATTCAAAGTGTGACAGCGCTGAAAGCTGAAAATTGGTCTGGGCAGGAGAGGGGTTTAAGTGCCCAGTAAGCAAGAGGTTAAAGTGTTCCTAAACCCAGGACTCTTCATTCACTATATCTGGTTGTACACAGAACATGGGAATGCAAATATTTTAGTAACTATAAACTGCTAAATACCTTTCCTCATAAGCAGTTAGAGCAGTCTTGTGACTTCTATCAGTGTCTGGTTAAAGCTTGCAGGAGGAGTTTTCATTCTCCTCTGACCATCCTATGAGGCTGCATGACCACTGAGCTTTATTTGTGTGAAGAAAAAGAGGGGCACACAGAAAGGCTATACTTAGCTGATGCTTCGATCCCCCGGAAAACAGCTCTCCCCCATGTCCAGCGGTGGACTGTTTTGCCATCCTTTCACCCAGAGCCAGTCTATGGGCATGATGATGTTGGGAACAGTCCATGCACCAGACTGCTAGCATGTAGGGGGCAGGAGCAAGAGGAACCAGTCTCGGGGATGGGCGGATTAGGTAAATATATCTCCACTTTCCTAGGCATAAACAAGCAGTATACCCTTTGCAGTGCAGGCAAACCCCACTGCATGAGAATTGTTTTTCCCGCAGTTCTTTAAGAATATATATTTGAATAGAATTTTTTAAAGCCCAACTCCAAACAAAAAAAAAGTTTTCCCATGCAGTGAACTGCATGGGTTAACTGTTTTTTCCAGGGCCAACCAAAAAGCCTATACTCACTTGAACCCCACGATCCAGCGGTGGACTTTTCCTGACGTCCCCGCACCCAGAGCAGGTCTATGGCCATGATGATGTCAGGAACAGTCCACTGCACTGACTACTAGACCGAGGGCGGGCGAGGGTGAACCTGGAAGCTTTAACTACTTGCTGACCGGTGCACGGCGATATACGTTGGCACAATGGCAGCAATGGGCAAACCTGTACGCCCCTTTTAAGAGCTGGGGATAGCAGGCGCGCGCACACCGCCATGTACATTGCGATCGTGCCTGTGGGACTGGCAGACTCGAGGTTTGGCAATCGTGTCACTGAGCCTCAGAACAGGGAAGTGTAAACAAGGTATTTCCCTGTTCTGGCTTGTGTCATGACAGAGATCACCGCTTCCTGTCATAGGGAGTAGTGATCGCTGTCATGTGAGTTTAAGCCCATCCCCCCACAGTTAGAATCACTCCCTAGGGCACACCTAACCCCTTCATCTCCCTCTAGTGGTTAACCTCTGCCCTGACAGTGTCATTTACACAGTAATCAGTGCATTTTTATAGCACTGATCGATGTATAAATGACAATGGTCCCAAAATAGTGTCAAAAGTGTCTGATTTCACCGCCATAATGTCGCAGTCACGATAAAAATCGCAGCTCGCCACCACTAATAAAAATAAAAATGCCATAAAACTATCCCCTATTTTGTAGACGCTATAACTTTTGCGCAAACTAATCAATATACGCTTATTGCAATTTTTTTTACCAAAAATATGTAGAAGAATACGTATCGGCCTAAACTGAGGAAAAAATATTTTTTTATTTATATTTTTGGGAGATATTTATTATTGCAAAAAGTAAAAAATAATGTATTTTTTTCAAAATTGTCGCTCTTTTTTTGTTTATAGTGCAAAAAATAAAAACCGCAGAGGTGATCAAATATCACCAAAAGAAAGCTCTATTTGTGGAAAAAAAGAACGTCAATTTTGTTTGGGTGCAACATCGCACGACCGTGTAATTGTTAGTTAAAGCGACGAAGTGCTGAATTGCAAAAAGTTCTCTGGTCAAGAAGGGGGTAAAATCTTCCAGGGTTGAAGCGGTTAAGTTAACTGAAAAAGAGTGTCAGTTTGGGGTGTATTTATAAAACAAATCACAGAGCTAACTGTCCTGCAAAACAGATTGTACATTCCTTTTTTTGTGAGTGCTGGAAAAATCGAATGTTACTAGGCTATTTTCTCTCCAGGACGTTGTTCACAAAAACAGCATGAATCAAGAAAATACTGCTTTATGACCTCTAGATGGAGTGAATGAAAGGAAGATAGATGATAGTAGGAAATAAAACGTATTTACTGTGAGCATCAGTTGCATCCATTGCCCATAATGCAGTATTTTCCAGATTCATGCTATGCGTATGATATAATAACATCCAACCTGGGCAGAAACTAGCTTGGTAACATTAGTTTTTGGTGACATTTCTACACAATGAATGTACATGCAGTATGTATCAATTTTCCATTTTTCTGATAGACTCCTTAACTCCAAACCTCACATTGATTGATAGCTAATATGGTACAACACTCAACTACTGCTAAAACAATTACTGGAATATAGTGAAGTGCATTCTAGATTGTATTCCAAAATCCTAATTGAAGTGGCATGGTTACATTAACTGCTGATCACGTCTAAGTAATCTGCATTATAACTAGGTACACAGTATGGTTACAGAATACAAAAATGTAAATCTAAATTGTTTTTATGCCTTAATTTGAAGACTATTGTTCCATTCTAGCATAATACCAAATGTATTTCTTTATTAGAACATAAAAGTACAAGGTTGTCAGGAGTGTACCAAGGCAAGGTCTTCTGCAGATTCAACATGAAGTATGCGCAAGGAATGATGATCTACCATGCTGTGCTTACAGTCCTGTCCTCCTAAGCTTCCAGAGTTGTACTGGTCACTATAAGTGGCCTGTAGTACCCTTCAATATCACACTGTGCCTTCAGGTCTCCTGAGAGTCCCCTTTCTCCCACAGTGTTCCATAACTTTTCACAGTGACCCCTGACCTCCCGCAATGCCCCTCAGCCTGCTGAACAGCCCCCCACTGTGCTCCCAACCTGAACTATTGTCCCACAGAACCCCTAAAACTTTGTGCTCCAGTCATCCATAATGCTTCCACAAAGCACCCAGACCATTCCAGAGAACCCCTTAGGGTCCTCCAAAACCCTCATCCCCCATATGGCCAACAAGTTTCATGCAGAGCCCCCTACCCCTTCAAAATCCCCCATCACACCAGCCCTAGCCCCATCCAGATCTCCTAGTGCTCTTCAAAAGCCCCTATATTTTTCCTTCCACTGACACAGATGTCGGGACATCTTTTTCTCTTACTGACCACTTATTCCAAAGTGTTCTTCTTCCTATAGACCACCAAGACCAATATTTTGCACTCCTATACTCTAATTATATATATATTTTTTTATTTTTTTTTACTGCTTTGCCATTAAAGATTTAAGAAGAAATTACTAGGTCCTGGTCTCGATAAGGTTGAGTTAAAACCACTGTTCAAGATGTCTGATTGTTCTGTGTGCTATTGAAAGCACCTAAATGTGCTGCCATCTTTAGCAATTTAGATTCATTCCCAGTTCTCTGGAATACACCATGGAATACACCATGACTACACATTAAACCAGCCTTCCTCAACCTTTTCAACAAAGAGGAACCCTTGAAATAGTTCTCCGGTCTCGAGCAACCCCTGCTAAAGATTAGAACTCTACAACTCATGATACATTAGTGTGATGGTCAGTGGGAAGAATGATCCTTACACTTGTGGTCATTAGGAATAATTACCTCCTTACAGATAGCTAAAAAGATCAATTCAAGCATATTAAATAAGGGCATTAGCCAGTACAGTCCAATGGGAAATAAATTTAAAAGAGCTAATAAAAGTCCTGAGTGGTTTAACACCAACGTAAAAATGCATATAAAAACAAAGAAGAAGACCTTCAAAAAATACAAGGCTGAGGGATCATCATCAGCATTCCAACTTTACAAAGAAAACAACAAGAAATGTAAGGGTGCAATAAGGGCAGCTAAGATAGAGCACGAAAGGCACATAGCGGAGGAGAGTAAGAAAAATCCCAAGAAATTCTTTAAGTACATAAATAGTAAGAAAGGGAGATCAGATCATATTGGTCCCATAAAGAATGATGAAGGTAATCTGGTTACTAAGGATGAAGAGATGGTGAAGGTATTGAATTTATTCTTCACCTCAGTTTTCACAAGGGATTCGGGGCGCTTCAGTAACCAAAACTGCAATGTTTATCCTCATGACATGTCACAGGAAGCACCCTCATGGCTAACAGAGGACAGAATTAGAAACAGACTTGAAAAACTTAACATTAATAAGTCATCGGGACCAGATGGCTTGCACCCGAGGGTCCTTAAGGAACTCAGTCAAGTAATTGCCAGACCATTGTTCCTAATTTTTACAAACAGTCTACTGACTGGAATGGTATCAGCTGATTGGAGAAAAGCCAATGTAGCACCAATATATAAAAAAGGGGCGAGATACATCCCTGGGAATTACAGACCAGTTAGCCTAACATCAATTGTATGCAGGCTCTTGGAGGGGATGATAAGGGACGATATACAAGATTTTAGTAATGACAACAGTATCATTAGCAGTAATCAGCATTGATTCATGAAGAATCGTTCTTGCCAGACCAATCTATTAACCTTCTATGAGGAGGTGAGCTGCCATCTAGATATTGGAAGGCCGTAGATGTGGTGTATCAGGATTTTGCAAAAAGCATTTGATACAGTTCCCCATAAACGTTTACTGTACAAAGTAAGGTCTGTTGGCATGGACCATAGGGTGAGTACATGGATTGAAAACTGACTATAGGGGTGAGTTCAGAGGGTAGTGATAAATGGGCAGTATGATGTGAAAGCCAGGATGTGTTTAAGTTTTCCTGACACTGCCCCAGTGTTTGGGGCTAGGAACCTGCCATAGGAATTCCAGGCTGTACGATAGGCCTACAGGTTGTTGCGGGATAACAACTGATTTACAAGACAGGTCACATCGCCTAGGTGTTGCTTTAATCCAGTGTCAGCTGTGACCTACGAGAAGAATGACGCAAAGTTAAAGCGGCCGAGTCTTTGCACTTGCCCGGGTTATAGATACAGTGCACTTGATGCTGCAGGGATAGTTGCACCAGCCTGCACCAGAAGGACTTGATGGCTAGCGATTTAGACCTGCCTATATGTATGATATTAGCTGTGGTCTGATTGTCTGTGGCAAACATCACTGTTTACCCTGCCCATGTGCTGCCCCAGACTGGAGCTGCAGCCACAACGGGGTACAGTTCAAATAGTGAGAAGGACTGACTGAACCCGAGGATCTGGAGGATTTCTGGTTGCCATGGCTCTGAAAGCAACAATGGCCAAAAATTGCTGCGAAGCCTGTAGAGGCTGCGGCGTCCGTGGCTACCCGAGGTGACGAACATTGATATGCCATTCCAGTTCATGAGAAATTCATCCCACATTGACAAATCCGCTACTGCTGCTGTGTCTAGCCTAGGAATTTGGTCGGGATCTTGCGCCTGCGAGAGGAAACTAAGAGGTGTGAGATGAAGGACCGAGGGATTCCCAGCGAGGATTGTAGCTGTCTCTTGGTACACCCTTGAGTAAGGGTTAAGATGTGAATGACTGAACTGATGCGGGTCAACTTGTTGGGAGGCAGACTGGGCTGCATGGACCGTTCGTCGGGCGTGACACCCAAGAAGGTGATGGCATTCCACTTTACTCTCTGCTATGGGTACATTAACTTACCAAATATCTCTCTTAAGCTGTCAGCGTCTACTGGGGGCTCAGGAAGTCATCGAGATAGGGGATAACTTGCTGGAAATGGGCAACGTGCCTGATGCGACAGGGTCCAGGAAAGGGACTGGGAAAAAGTATCGAACAGCCACGGGCTGTTTTTTTTTTCCTAGTGTCAAATGACAATTGGTGGCAAAATAATATAAGGCTTTCAACTTGATCCCTATGCCATCAATAGAGGGATGGCTCGATGAGCCGGAATTTGAAAGTGTCTGAGATGTCCGCTTTGGACTGCCAAGTGCCTAATCCTATACTAACGTTTGCTTAAATGGCTAGGTCCACTGACGAATGCTTAAGGGAAAATTCTTCTGAGGGTATTAGGGAGTTCGAACTTGGGATGTGAGAACAATGAGGCGCAGACAAATCATACACTAATGACGTTTATTAGAATACCTGCCCTTGGCAAGTCCAATAGGGCTGCATCTCCAGATGGTGAAAGGTGACTTGGAAAAGGGGCGATCGTGTACCCCTGGTCCAGTTTGGTTTTTAATAAGATGCTGATAGCTGACTCATGGCAGCTGAGAGTAGGTTCTTGCAGTCATGTGGGGCAGTGTGATCTGGAATCAGGAATCAGGAAACCTGAGGTGCATCCCTGCACGAGGAAGGTGGCCAGGGAGGGAGTCTGGTGGCAAGATAGGTAGAACCCGAGCCACCCGACATGCATGTGGCCTAGTCATGATGTATTTAGCTGCTTAATATTGCCCGTGACTTTGGGATGTGCTTTATGGCATGAGAGGCAAACATGAAAGAGCTTACAGTGAGTGTAGTTGCAAGTCCCGATCCCTTTTTTTTTTACCTAGAGTCGAGGATATAGACTGCAGTGATGCCTGGGTGCCTGGTAGGGCTGTCACTGGTGGTGGGAATAGCGGCCTAAAAAGCTTGGCTTTCCTAGCTGTGGCAGGGTAGGAAATACCCCTGCACCGCAGATCTGCTGTGAGCTTGGGAATGGTCCAAGATCTGGGAGATTACATGCCGCAGCTTCCTGAACCTGCAGAGGGTGATGGTGGGGCGGAGGTGAAGTCTTCACTGTCGGCCTTCAACATGGCTTCAGCTAAAAGACAAGGAGGGGTGAATGCATATGTTTAATATAAGTTGCAAAGGTAGGAGGGGACAGATGCGTTGGGCAGGTAAGATAGAAAAGGAGGAAAACGAGAAGGACAGGAAAAGCAACGACAGGCATAGTGAAGAAGCCAGTTTACGTACGAGTGCTGTTGAGTGGAAATTTACAAAACTCAAAAAAATGTGTGGCAACTGAGGTGAACCAGGAGGTGACTGGCCAGGTAACCGATAGCTAGGTGCCTGTCTGTGCTCGGCACAAACTAGTGAACCAGAGCCCCCAGGGCGTACTGAGGTGGTGAGCCGCAGTCTGGTATTCTAAGTAGGAATGTTGCAATCTTTAGCTTATTGATGTATTGATGTATGTTCGACCTGCTAACGCTTGCAGTGCCAACTGGTGAAGGATCTTGCTTTGAAAACAGAGTGAAGTGCACAGAAGTATGCGACAGTTACTAATACCTCAGGAGCAACTCAAAACATGTATGTAAGGTGAAATATGTAGTGAAAGAATGCTTAAGGGAAATGCAAGGGAGGATCCCTACACACCTGACCTGATGCCCGAGCTTGTGAAGTCCTGGTTGGGATCGAGAACTGGGGGGACCGAGAACCTCTAGTAAGGTGACATTGATTTAGCAAGAGGAATTGCAAAGAGCTGTTTGGGGCTGCCCCCTGGTGAAGGTGCGAGCCCTGTCACCAGTGTTTTTTTTACCTGAGGGAATACCATCCAAACCTGGTGCAGGATGGACCAACTGGAATGCTACTGACCTTAAGGGGAAGCGACAGAGAATAGGTGAGCAGCCGATTTGCCACTGGAGATGCTTGAAATGATTGCAAGTAAGCAGCCTTATCAGGAAGGCAAAAACAAAAGATAGCGGAATTTGAGCGACCGCAACAACGTACAAATAGATGGAGCGAGATGTATATGTTTATGCTTGATAAGAGTAATGTAAAGCCAAGGATCCATATGGTTGTGCCGTCGCGACGTCACGCCAATGCGACTAGATTCAGATTGGGCTGCAGAGTGAGTAAATAGTGTTGAGTGTAGAGCCAAGGATCCGAATCGTTGTGCCACTGTGTTTGTACCGCCGATGCGCCTAGATTCGGACCGGGCTGGAGTGTGAGTAATGGTGAGGTTTGTAGTGCCAACGATCAGAATCGTTGAGCCAATGATGTGGCTAGACTGAAATCAGATGGTTGATGTGAATAACGGTGGGGTTTGTAGTGCCAAGGATCCGAATTATTGTGCTGATGATGCGACTAGACTCGGATCGAGCTGTTGGTGGGAGTAACGTTGGGGTTTGTAGGAGGTGTGGTATGCAGGGCAGAGGATTTGGGTCATACGCCGCTAACGCGACTTGATTCAGAAGTGGCTGTAGTGTGAGTGAGTTACGTGGATTTGTAGCATTTGTGCTGCCTAGGCGACTGTATATGAATGGTCCTGAACAGTTGGCTGCCACAAGTCGTTACATCGCTGATGCGTCTGGGCTCAAATGAGGTATAAATCTTAACGAATGAGTACGAATACATATAAATGATATGGTGAAATTTCTATGAAGCAGTGAGAATGAAACATAGGACTTATGACATGAGTTGACTACAGTTTTATGGGGAACATGATAGACAATAGTTTGAACATATGAAATGATATCTGCTACGAATCAGTTTGTAAAGAGAGATGACTTCAATACAAATTGGTTATAAATGTATGAAACAAATCCGATACAAATTGGTAGTGAGTAGTATTAAATGGATCTGATGAGAATTAGATGTAGAGTGTATGCCACCCCTAGCTCTGCAACCAAACAACCAACCACCCAACCCCCCAGGCTAATCAAGGTGCAGGCAAGGTACCAAGTGTGTCTAATTACAACCTCAATCAGCCAGAGAACCCGTACAAGCAATACATGCTCTTCTCCAAATGAATAAGACGGCAACCCCATGGACAGTGACTCTTATAAGCAGTGAAGGCTGTGTCGAGTAATATCGGACAACGACCGACGGCAGCTCGGAGGCTTGGAACTATAAATGAATCATATGTTTGCAGATGGGATGACAAACAAGGCAGAAGAACATACAAAGTACTATGCCTACGGGGGATCTCTCAGTCCAGCGCTGTCCATACATCCGTCTTCTGTCTCCACTCCGGAGACACTGCGGAGATCCCAGCGCTGACATTTCTTATATTAGGAGGGCGGGGCCACCCGTCACCTGACCCCGCCCCCTCTGACGCTGGTGAAGGGAGCCAGGGGTTCCCCAGTGACGTGTGGGTGACCCCGCCCCCTCTGATGTAACAGAAACCTGCGTTACATCAGAGGGGGCGGGGTCACCCACACGTCACTGGGGAACCCCTGGCTTCCCTCTCCAGCGTCAGAGGGGCAGGGTCAGGTGACGGGTGGCCCCGCCCTCCTAATATAAGAAACGTCAGCGCTGGGATCTCCGCAGTGTCTCCACACTGGAGACAGAAGACGGATGTATGGACAGCGCTGGACTGAGAGATCCCCCGTTGTTGGATATGATCATCCATCGCTGGACCCCGGAGATTCGTCGCTGGATAGCAAGAGTGGATTAGCACCGCTGAAATCTTTTTTTTTTTTTTTTTTTAATAAAGGAATTTTTCAAAAGTGTGTTTGTCTTATTTAACCATTTTTACACTTTCTTTGTGAAATGGTAGGGGTACTTTTGTACCCCCTTACCATTTCAAACAGGGGGGGGCGGGATCTGGGGGTCCCCTTATTAAAGGGGGCTTCCAGATTCTGATAAGCCCCCCGCAGACCCTCGCAACCACCGGCCAGGGTTGTGAGGATGAGGCCCTTGTCCCCATCAACATGGGGACAAGGTGCTTTGAGGGGTCACAGACCCCCAAAGCATCCTCTCAATGTTGAGGGTATGTGGCCCGGTACGGTTCAGGAGGGAGGGGGGGCGCTCTCTCGTCCCGCCCTCTTTTCCTGCGGCCTGCCAGTTTGTGTGCTCGGATAAAGGGTCTGGTATGGATTTTTAGGGGGACCCCCATGTCAATTTCTTTTTTAAATTTGATGCGGGGTTCCCCTTAATATCCATATCAGACCTGAAGGGTCTGGTATGGATATTTAGGGGGACCCCCACGTCAATTTTTTTTTTAATTTGACACGGGGTTCCCCTTAATATCCATGTCAGACCTGAAGGGCCTGGTAATTGAATTTAGGGGAACCCCCACGCTTTTTATTTTTTTATTTTTTATCAATGAATAAATGAATTATCTCTGTATTACGGGAGCCGACAATTTAGTCGCAAGTGATTTTAAAATACTTTTTTTCCTGCACAAATGACACTTTGTGCAGGGACAGTTCTAAGCACCAGAAACATGCGCCCCTTCACAGGCATACTATAGATACCCCCCAGCTACGAAATTTAAAGGAACATTACACTTTTATTGTTTCACTTTAATCATTATTAACCACTTTCAGACCGGACCATTTTGCTGGTAAATGACCAGAGGTCTTTTTACACTTTGGCACTGTGCTGCTTTAACTGGTAATTGCACGGTCATGCAATGTTGTACCCAAACGAAATTGGCGTCCTTTTCTTCCCACAAATAGAGCTTTCTTTTAAAGGTATTTGACTGACTCTGCGATTTTTATTTTTTGCGATATAAACGTAAAAAGACCGCAAATTTTGAAAATAAATGATATTTTCTACTTTTTGTTATTAGAAAAATCCAATAAACTCAATTTTAGTCATACATTTAGGCCAAAATGTATTCAGCCACATGTCTTTGGTAAAAAAAAAGTCAATAACTGTATATTTATTGGTTTGCGCAAAAGTTGTCACATCTACAAACTAAGGTACGTTTTCTGGAATTTACGCAGCTTTTAGTTTACGACTGCCTATCTCATTTCTTGAGGTGCTAAAATGGCAGGGCAGTACAAAACCCCCCCAAATGACCCCATTTTGGAAAGTAGACCCCCTAAGGAAATTGATAAGTGGCATGTTGAGCCCATTGAATATTTTATTTTTTTGCCTCAAGCGATTGAATAATGACCAAAAAAAATTTTTTTTTTTTTTTTACACAAAGTTGTCATTAAATGATATATTGCTCACACATGCTATGGGCATATGTGAAATGACACCCCAAAATAAATTCTGCTGCTTCTCCTGAGTACGGGGATACCACATATGTGGTACTTTTTGGGAGCCTAGCCGCGTACGGGGCCCCGAAAACCAAGCACCACCTTCAGGCTTTCTAAGGGCGTAAATTTTTGATTTCACTTCTCACTACCTATTACAGTTTTGAAGGCCATAAAATGCCAAGATGGCACAAAACCCCCACAAATGACCCCATTTTAGAAAGTAGACACCCCAAGCTATTTGCTGAGAGGCATGTTAAGTCCATGGAATATTTTATATTTTGCCACAAGTTGCGGGAAAATTACAAACTTTTTTTTTTTTTTTTTTTTTTACACAAAGTTGTCACTAAATGATATATTGCTCACACATGCTATGGGCATATGTGAAATGACACCCCAAAATAAATTCTGCTGCTTCTCCTGAGTACGGGGATACCACATATGTGGGACTTTTTGGGAGCCTAGCCGCGTACGGGGCCCCGAAAACCAAGCACCGCCATCAGGCTTTCTAAGGGCGTAGATTTTTGATTTCACTTCTCACTACCTATTACAGTTTTGAAGGCCATAAAATGCCAAGATGGCACAAAACCCCCACAAATGACCCCATTTTAGAAAGTAGACACCCCAAGTTATTTGCTGAGAGGCATGTTGAGTCCATGGAATATTTTATATTTTGCCACAAGTTGCGGGAAAATTACAAACTTTTTTATTTTATTTTATTTTTTCACAAAGTTGTCACTAAATGATATATTGCTCACGCATGCCATGGGCATATGTGAAATGACACCCCAAAATAAATTCTGCTGCTTCTCCTGAGTATGGGGATACCACATATGTGGGACTTTTTGGGAGCCTAGCCGCGTACGGGGCCCCGAAAACCAAGCACCGCCTTCAGGCTTTCTAAGGGCGTTACAGTTTTGAAGGCCATAAAATGCCAAGATGGCACAAACCCCCCCAAATGACCCCATTTTGGAAAGTAGACACCCCTAAATTTACGGGTACACTAGTGAGACTAGGTAATAAATGGCGGGTGCCCTGAAACTATAAAAAAATAACTAACCAACCAGCGTCACCTGTAACAGTTATATGGTGATCACTGGCGAAAGGGTTAACTAGGGGGCAATCAGGGGGCTTTATGCGGTAGTATATGGGGGTCCCTGGCGCTATAAAAAGCTGCGGCGAACCTAAATACCTACCTGCCTAACTAGCGTCACCTGTGACACTAATACAGCGATCAGAAAAACGATCGCTTATTAGGCTGGGCTCACACTGGAGCGATGCGGGAATGCCACGAATCCGCGGCGGGTTCCCACATCGCGTGCCTTCCCGGCGGCAGTTCACACTGCCCTATGCGAACTGCTGGGAGTGTCAGTGAAATGTTAATGACACCCCCAGATCAGTTCGCATATCGCAGTGCGATCTGCAAACTCGGATCGCATGGTGTGAACACCCATGTGATCCGATTCTGCTGCGGACCAAAAAAAGGGTCCCGTGCGAGTTTGCGGCGGGTGCGGCGGGTGCAACGCGAATTCAGCCATACTATCTGTATGGCTGAACTCGAATTGCACAGAGATCGGATGTGATTTGCACTGCAGTGCGGTGCGAATCACATCCGTTCTCATAAACCGCTGCAATGTGAACCCAGCCTTAGTGACACTGGCGACGGGGGGTGATCACGGGGTTAAACCTTTATTGGGGGGGTTAGGGGGGTACCTTAGAACTAAAGGGGGCTAACCCTAACTGCCCTAACAGTTATTACAGTCACAAATGACACCCGCCGGGTGATCAGGGGGTTAAACCTTTATTAGGTAATAAATGGCGGGTGCCCTGAAACTATAAAAAAATAACTAACCAACCAGCGTCACCTGTAACAGTTATATGGTGATCACTGGTGAAAGGGTTAACTAGGGGGCAATCAGGGGGCTTTATGCGGTAGTATATGGGGGTCCCTGGCGCTATAAAAAGCTGCGGCGAACCTAAATACCTACCTGCCTAACTAGCGTCACCTGTGACACTAATACAGCGATCAGAAAAACGATCGCTTATTAGGCTGGGTTCACACTGGAGCGATGCGGGAACGCCACGAATCCGCGGCGGGTTCCCGCATCGCATGCCTCCCGGCGGCAGTTCACACTACCCTATGCGAACTGCTGGGAGTGTCAGTGAAATGTTAATGACACCCCCAGATCAGTTCGCATATCGCAGTGCGATCTGCAAACTCGGATCGCATGGTGTGAACACCCATGCGATCCGATTCTGCTGCGGACCAAAAAAAGGGTCCCGTGCGAATTTGCGGCGGGTGCGGCGAATGGCTGAACTCGAATCGCAGAGATCGGATGTGATTTGCACTGCAGTGCGGTGCGAATCACATCCGTTCTCATAAACCGCTGCAATGTGAACCCAGCCTTAGTGACACTGGCGACGGGGGGTGATCACGGGGTTAAACCTTTATTGGGGGGGGTTAGGGGGGTACATTAGAACTAAAGGGGGCTAACCCTAACTGCCCTAACAGTTATTACAGTCACAAATGACACCAATGCAAAAAAAAAAAATGCATTGGTGTCACTGTGACTGGGGGGGCAGGGGTAATTGGGGGGGTGATCGGGGGGTAAAGGGGGGGTGTGAGTGTGCCTGGCATGTTCTACTGTATTGTGTAGTGTTGGTGCAACTCACCGATCCTCTCTCCTCGGTGCCGGAACGAAAAATACCGACACGGAGGAGAGATTACATCACTTCCTCTCCTGTGTTTACATTACAGGAGAGGAAGTGATGTCACGAAGGATTTCCATTCGTCGGGAGCGATCGCGAGGGGGTGGCCATGAATGAATGGCCGCCCCCTCATCCCGGATCGCTCCCGAACGAATACCGACCGCCGCAGGCACCGGGGGGGGGGGCCCCACCCGCGGGAAGGCAGGGACGTACAGGTACGCCCATATGCCTGCCCGTGCCATTCTGTCGACGTACATCGTCGTGCGGCGGTCGGCAAGTGGTTAAAATCACTGCTCCTGAAAAAACGGCCATTTTTAAAACTTTTTTTTACATTGATCCATGTCCCCTGGGGCAGGACCCAGGTCCCCAAACACTTTTTAGGACAGTAACTTGCATATTACCCTTTAAAATTAGCACTTTAGTAAGGGTGATGTGGTGGCTCTTCAGGAGACACATATATCCCTGATTATATTCGAAGAACTTCCCCAGTTGGTATTACAGCGATACAATTTCTACAAGGAGTAGAGGGGTTGCGATAGGTTTTTAAAAAAAAACGAAATTCCAATTAGTGGATAGGATGAGCGATGTGGAAGGGAGGTATCTGTTCCTGAAGGGTACACTAGATGAGATGGATTGCACAATAGTTAACATCTATGCCCCTAATACTAACCCTATAGGGTTTTTAAAGACGATATTAATCAAGTTAACCAAGTTTAAGAAGGGATACGTGATAATGCTAGGAGATATTAATTTTTGCCTCAATCCGGGAGTAGATAGCACGTCCGGGATACAGAGGATGAGAAACGATCAGCTAAGAAACATTCAGCAAAAATTATATACTGGCCAGCTGGTAGATGCCTGGCGAGTTATGAACCCAAAAAGTCGAGATTATTCGTTCTACTCCCCGGTACATGCGACATATTCCCGTATTGACTATATCTTTATAGATCACGGGTTATTAGATCAGAAGGTCGAAGCTAGCATAGAAGCAACTACCCTCTCAGACCACGCTCCTGTCAAGATTAAAATAAACAATTTAAGCAATAAGATAAGATCCTCGACATGGCGGATCAATGAAGATCTGCTATATGATGAAGAGGATAGAGTCAGGATTGGTAAAGAAATCGAACACTATTTTGCAATGAATGATATCCCGGAAACTGCAGGTCAAATAGCGTGGGAAGCACATAAAGCTTATATAAGAGGAATATTGATTGCAGTAGGGTCTAAAAAAAAAAAAAATGAGAGCCATGAAAACCAAAAGACTAATGGAGGAGATCTATAACTTAGAACAAGAGCATAAAAAAAGTCAGCCCCAAAGGGATATAATATACAAAAAACTAGTTAATACCTGAGAGGAACTAAAGGATCTCCTGGAACAAGAAACCAGGAGGGTATTCAACAGCCGAGCCCGTGAACGTTACCTCTGGGGGGATAAAACGGGTAAATACTTAGCTAAGATAGTGCAAAAAGAAAAAACTAAAAATTTTATTGGCAAAATTATGAATAAAAATGGTAATATGGTATTTTCAACGAAAGCAATCGTGGAAACTTTTAGGAAATATTTTGAAGAGACTTACTCAGACAGAGAGCAAAGGGTACAGGGTGAGGTACGTAAGAAGAACATTACAGCTTTCCTAAAACAAATTAGACTACCCCAAATCAGCACACTGGAAAGGGAGACCCTTGATCGACCAATCTCGGTCGAAGAAATAAACAAGGCTTTGACAAAATCAGCTTCGGGAAAATCTCCTGGTCCGGACGGGTTCACAACACTCTACTATAAAATATATAGAGAAATTCTAACACCAAAAATATGTCATTATTTTAACGGGTTGGGGGAGAAATATAGCATGAGCAGTGAGGGCCTATCGGTCACAATTACATTAATTCATAAAGACGGGAAAGATCCAGCCCAATGCACCAGCTATAGGCCAATTTCGCTACTTAATACAGACACAAAACTATACGCGAAGATTTTAGCGGAGCGATTAAGGGATCTGATGAAGAGCCTGGTCCATCCAGACCAGGTGGGGTTCGTACCAGGACGGGAAGGGAGAGATAACGGTTTAAGAACCCTATTGCTGATCCAACAGATGCGACGGAGGGAGACCCCCAGTCTGCTTCTGTCTACAGACGCACAAAAGGCCTTCGACAGAGTGGACTGGGGGTTTATGTTCCAAACAATGGCGAAGATGGGAATAGGCCCAAAAACAATACAGAGGGTGAGAGTTCTATATAATCAACCCACTGCGCGAGTAAAAGTTAATGGACAGGAGTCTGCTAAATTTGAACTGGAACGGGGACAAGACAGGGGTGTCCCCTGTCGCCTCTCCTGTTCGTGATGTCAATGGAACCCCTCCTCGCATCAATCCGAGATAGTCCGGACATAATGGGGGTAAAAACTGGGAAGGAGGAACATAAGTTATCAGCCTTCGCAGACGATATACTATTTTATATATGCAACCCCAAACGGTCTGTCCCAAATTTAATAAGGATACTAGAAAAATACGGCGAATTGTCCAACTTTAAAATAAATCGATCAAAATCCGAAATATTAAATATAAATACCAATAAGACAGAGGTGCAAACAATTCAACAGGATTGGTGTTTCCCGTGGAGAAAGGAGCTTAAATACTTGGGCATAAAATTGGCTAATTCTGAGAAGAGACTGTACCGCATCAACTACATACCACTACTAAATGAAATCCAGGCGGAGTGTAAGAGATGCAGTAAAAGTTCGATATCATGGCTGGGGCGAATAAACATCATGAAGATGATAATATTTCCAAAAATCTTATACCGTTTTCAAATGCTACCGATAGCGCTATCTAATATATATTTGGTTAAACTTAAATCAGTATTAAATAAATTTATATGGAAGCATAAAAAACCCAGAATAGCATTTGCTAGCTTGAGACAACCAAAAGATAGAGGTGGGCTGGCGATCCCAGACATCCAGATGTACTACAAAGCGGTGGCCCTGTCTAGGGTGAGCGAATGGACCAAAAGGGATAATATAGAAAAAAAATGGGTAAAACTTGAACACGAAAGCTGTGGAGCACAATTAGGTAAACAAATATGGAATCCCCCACATAAGAGGCAGAAGCTAGGTATAGGAAATAATTTAACACGTAACACTCTCCGAATATGGGATATGGTATATAAGCACGTTAATGGAAAATATAACTCACCCCTTATGGCACTAAAGGATAATAAATATTTTTTGCCAGGTTGCACGGAGATAGGAGGTAATTGGGTAAAGAAGGAAGCACAGCTTAAAGATGTAATGAAGGAAGGTAATATAGCACCTCTTCACGAAATAAAACAAAAAATAGACATAATGGTGATTGACGAGTGGAGGTACTGCCAGCTCTCCCGCTTTATAAAAAATCTACCGCAACCGATTAGGGCGGCTGACGAACTGACTACATTGGAACAACTATCTATAACAAAGAATCCCAAGGGGATAGTTTCTAGGTGGTACAAGTTGCTGCTGTCAGCGGGGGAGTCGGAAGTACCTCCATTCGTTAAAAAATGGGAAAGGGAATTAGGCTCACAAAAGGATAAGGTAATGTTAGGTAAAATATTTAAATTGGCCCATAGCTCAGCCATCGACGCCAAAACCGCAGAGATGAGCTATAAATGTTTGTCGAGGTGGTATTACACCCCAGATAGAAAGAGTAAATTTCAATCACACACGTCAGGAGAATGTTGGCGTGGATGTGGGGGAATAGGTACTATGGCTCACATATGGTGGGCGTGTCCGAAGATTATGAACTATTGGAACCAGATCCTATTGCATATTAAAACCATAACCAGCTCTGTGGTAAGCGCAGACCCTTGGGTGGTCCTGTTTCATGCTACAGAGGGCAGCGTAAAACAGTATAAGATGTCCTTGACCCCACATTTATTAAACGCGGGGAAAAAACTAATCCCAAAAAATGGCAAGAGCCGGAAGCGCCTATGATATGGGAGTGGGTGGATGCCGTAGAAGGGATATATAAGATGGAATGCTTGGAGGACAGCTCGGGGGGTAGGAGTAATAAACACACGCTGGAGAAATGGAAAAGCTGGCAAGAATTTAAAGGGAGATGGAGTAACCCAGAAGGATTAAGGGTACAGAATTAAACGGGTATAGACATGTACAAATGGTTAAGTTAAAAATGATCTACTAGGTAGGACAGGGGAGGGGGGGGGGGACAATTAGTGGTAGGCGGGGGTGATTTGGGAGTAAGGGAGATGCTGACTAGACAAACGCGGGAAGGGTTTAAGCCATGAAAGTTGTATGGATCTAGCATATCATATATATATATATAAATATATGAAAAGAAAAAAGGAAAAAAATAAAAAAAAAAACTGCCACCATGATGTAAAGCGATGAGAGGTAACCTGAGCGAGCAGCGGTTGTGAGGACTTGGTTTTCCTCGAAAATCACTGGTTTTACTGAGTTGGCAAAAAAAAAAAAATGAGCACTTTAGATTGTGAACGTTCGAGTCCCATAGACTTTAATAGGGTTCTAAAGTTCACACGAAGTTTAGGTCTGTTCGCAGGTTCTGGTGCGAACCAAACACTGGGGTGTTTGGCTCATCCCTACTGCAGAGGTTGAAGGGGTGGGGGGGTCAGCCTGTCAGTGCTCAGACCATAAACTGCATACTGCATCAAATTGGTCTTCGTGGCTTTCAAAGCCTCTTATAAAGATGAGGCACAAGAAAGCCCACAAACTGTTTGCTGAAGACAAGCAGACTGAGGACATGGATTACTGGAACCAAGTCCTGTGATCTGATGAGACCAAGATAAACGTATTTGGTTCTGATGGTGCCAACGCGTGTGGTGGCAACCAGGTGAGGAGTACAAAGACTAATGTGTCCTGCCTACAGTAAAGCATGGTGGTGGGAGTGTCATGGTCTGGGGGCTGCATGAGTACTGCCAGCACTGGGGAGCTACAGTTCATTGAGGGAATCATGAATGCCAACATGTACTGCGACATACTGAAGCAGAGCATGATCCCCTTCCTTCGGAGACTGGTCTGCGGGGCAGTATTCCAACATGATAATGACCGAAAACACACCTCCAAGATGACCACTGCCTTGCTAAACAAGCTGAGGGTAAATGTAATGGACTGGCTTAGCATGTCTCCAGACCTAAACCCCATTGAGCATCTGTGGGTCATCCTCAAATGGAAAGCGGAGGAGCACAAGGTCTTTAACATCCACCTGCTCTGTGATGTCATCATAGAGGAGTAGAAGAGGACTCCAGTGACAACCTGTGAAGCTCTGGTGAACTCCATGCCCAAGAGGGTTAAGGCAGTGCTGGAAAATAATAGTGGTCACACAAAATATTGACACTTTGGGCCCAATTTGAATATTTTCATTTGGGGGTGTACTCACTTTTGTTGCCAGCGGTTTAGACATTAATGGCTATATGTTGAGTTATTTTGAGGGGACAGCAAATTTACACTGTTATACAAGCTGTACACTCACTACTTCATTATTGCAAAGTGTAATTTCTTCAGTGGTGTCACATGAAAAGATATAATAAAACATTTACAAAAATGTGAGGGGTGTACTAACATTGATGAGACAATAAATATATATATAGATGTAAATGGCCAATCACAATGGCCATTTACAGCGCGATCGCCATAGCTAATGAACGATGATCTATGACATAAACATATGAGATCATCTCTCATTGCCGGCTCTCTCTCCTCACACAGAGACCGCATGTGAGGAGAGAGAGAATCTGACAGCGATCTGTGAGTGTTACAATACACAATACAGTGCCAACAGTGCCCAATCAGTACAGTGCCCCATCAGTACAGTGCCCCATCAGTGCAAATTGGTGCCCATCTGTGCAAATTGGTGCCCACCTGTGCCAATCAGTGTCCACCTGTGCCAATCGGTGCCCACTTGTACCCACCTGTCTGCCATCGGTGATCAGTGTCCATCTGCACATCTTCACAATCAGTGCCCACCTGTGCCACCTCATCAGTGCCCACCTTTGCCACCTCATCAATGGCCACCTGTGCCAGTCAGTGCTCACTTGTGCCACCTCATCAGTGCACATCTGTTCCACCTCATCAGTGCACATCTGTTCCACCTCATCAGTGCCCCTCTGTGCCACCTCAGTGCCCATCTCTGCTCATCAGTGCTGCCTCATCAGTGCCCATCAGTGCAGGCTTAGCACACACCTGTGTAGAGGCATCACCACCAGCAACCATGTCCAAAAGAGGCTTTTCAGCCGTGGAGGCGTACCAATTACTTTGCCAGGCCGACAAGAGCAACGGGGAGCTCTTTTTTTTGGTTTCCCCTAACAGACTCCGATACTGAGTCGGACACAATGAGCCAGTCCTCAGTAGTGGAATATTGATTGATTCAGAGGAGGAAGTATTCGGCCCACCAAATGAAGGCGTTCTGGTGAGGAGGCAGTGGCATCCACCAGCACCGCAGTGCCATCCACCAGCACGCAGTACCTCAGCAAGAAAGGCCAAGGACCCATGCCAGCCTTCCCTATGCCCTTCAGAACCCCTTGTGGCTTCTTCCTAATTCAGGAGAAGCCAACATTCCCCCTTTCACTGCCCAGGCAGGAGTCCAGGTGGTGGACACAGAGAATTTTTCCCCAATACATTTTTTTGATTAAATTTTTACAGAGGACATGCTATCGACAATTGTGGCCCAGTGCAACCTTTATGCTTAGCAATTTATTTTAAACAATTCAACATCCTACTGTGCCCATCCCTATGAGTGGAGAGACCTAACGGTGGAGGACATTTAATATGGGACTCAGCATAAAAACACTTTGATGTCCTATTGGTCAACCCACCCCCTCCACCACATGGTTAATCTTCTCCAAAATAATGGCCAGAAACAGATACCTCATGATTAGGGATGAGCTTGAGGTTCGCACGTTCAGCGAATACCGAACGTTATGGGCCGTTCGCGCCAAATTCGTGTGCCGCTCACGGCCCACAATGCACTTCGCCATAGCAGTGCATTGCTGGCTCATGATTGGCCAAGCATGCACTGTGACCCCGCATGCTTGGCAAATCACAGCGCCGGCAGCGAGGAGAGCCATGATTGGCCACAGGCAGGATGCCTGTGGCCAATCATAGCTCAGGCTGTGTAGTACACGCCCCACACTATATAAGGCCGCCAGCGCGCCGGCCTTCTGTAGTGGGTTGGCGTCTGTAGGAGTTAGAGGGTGTTCTCTGTGTACCTTCAACACTGTTTACACCGTTCGTTATCGGCCGATTTAGCGTTCTTGCTCTTCTGTAATTGAGCTTTTAGCAATCTGCAGGAGTTTGTGGGTGTTGTCTGCGTGCCCTGACCGCAGTATACACCATTATATCCACCTATATAGCTAGCTATATTGCTCTTCTGTAATAGAGCTTTCAGTCAGTTGTAGGAGATTGTGCGTGTTGTCTACATGTCCTGACCGTACTATACAGCATTATATCCACCTATATAGCTAGCTATATTGCTCTTCTGTAATAGAGCTTTCAGTAAGTTGGAGGAGATTGTGCGTGTTGTCTGCGTGCCCTGACCGCACTATACACCATTATATCCACCTATATAGCTAGCTATATTGCTCTTCTGTAATAGAGCTTTCAGTCAGTTGGAGGAGATTATGCGTGTTGTCTGCGTGCCCTTACCGCACTATACACCATTATATCCACCTATATAGCTAGCTATATTGCTCTTCTGTAATAGAGCTTTCAGTCAGTTGGAGGAGATTGTGCGTGTTGTCTGCGTGCCCTGACCGCAGTATACACCATTATATCCACCTATATAGCTAGCTATATTGCTCTTCTGTAATAGAGCTTTCAGTAAGTTGGAGGAGATTGTGCGTGTTGTCTGCGTGCCCTGACCGCACTATACACCATTATATCCACCTATATAGCTAGCTATATTGCTCTTCTGTAATAGAGCTTTCAGTCAGTTGGAGGAGATTGTGCGTGTTGTCTGCGTGCCCTGACCGCACTATACACCATTATATCCACCTATATAGCTAGCTATATTGCTCTTCTGTAATAGAGCTTTCAGTCAGTTGGAGGAGATTGTGCGTGTTGTCTACATGTCCTGGCCGCACTATACAGCATTATATCCACCTATATAGCTAGCTATATTGCTCTTCTGTAATAGAGCTTTCAGTAAGTTGGAGGAGATTGTGCGTGTTGTCTGCGTGCCCTGACCGCACTATACACCATTATATCCACCTATATAGCTAGCTATATTGCTCTTCTGTAATAGAGCTTTCAGTCAGTTGGAGGAGATTGTGCGTGTTGTCTGCGTGCCCTGACCGCACTATACACCATTATATCCACCTATATAGCTAGCTATATTGCTCTTCTGTAATAGAGCTTTCAGTCAGTTGTAGGAGATTGTGCGTGTTGTCTACATGTCCTGACCGCACTATACAGCATTATATCCACCTATATAGCTAGCTATATTGCTCTTTTGTAATAGAGCTTTCAGTCAGTTGTAGGAGATTGTGCGTGTTGTCTGCGTGCCCTGACAGCACCCTACACCATTATATCCACCTATATAGCTAGCTACATTGCTCTTCTGTAATAGAGCTTTCAGTCAGCTGTAGGAGATTGTGGGTGTTGTCTGCTTGCCCTGACCGCAGTATACACCATTATCCACCTATATAGCTTTTCTCTAATTGAGCCATCTGCCACCTGCAGGAGTTAGTTGGTGTTGTGTGCCTCCAGCACAGCACAGTATACACCAGTATCTACCCTTTAATTCCTGTTCTATAATAAAGGCATCTGCAGGAGTTAGTGGGTGTTGTGTGCCTCCAGCACAATATACACTACCCAATTGCTGGTTTTCCCATCTCCCTTCAGGCCATTACCATGTCTGGAAGGCCAACAAGGAGAGGCAGACAGGCACGAGCCGATAAAAGAAGGCAAGCAGGCTCTGTGTCTAGAGACAACAGTGCTGGTCGTGGACGCGGTGCATCGCCATCATCAGCACGTGGCCATGGGACACGCTTGTCCTTCTTTTCGGCAGCTGGACGTGTTGAGCCGCATCATGACGAAGACTTGGTAGAGTGGATGACCAAGCCCTCTTCTTCCTCCTCATCCTCTTTCACCAATGCTCAGGGTACTAGCAAAGCAGCTGCCAACACATCGTCTTCCCTCCTCTCAATGTCATCATCAGTGACTCCTTCCCTAGACCCACCACGTCCTCCTGAGGAGTCCCCTGAACTCTTTGAGCACAGTGTTGGGTACATGCTCCAGGAGTATACCCAGTGTTTTGTAGGCTCTGATGATGATACTCAGCTAGAGGAAGGCTGTAGCATGAGTGTAAAGAGAGGGGATGCTCAAGAAGGACAGCAATCTGGTAGTCATGTTCCACAAGCTGCAGCATACTGCCAGGTTTGCTCCAGCGATGAAGAGAGAGGGGATGATGAGGGAACTGACTCCACGTGGGTGCCTGGTAGGAGAGATGAGGAGGAGGAGGCACATGTCCAACGAGGCAGGATGCCCTCCGGGGGCCAGCTTAGGGGCAGCACACCGACTGAATCACACCGCAGAGCTCCGCCTGTGCAGGGCGCTGCCTCTGCGCATTATTCTAAAAGTTCTTTGGTGTGGGCCTTTTTTGACACGAGTGCATCAGATCGCACCACTGCTATTTGCAACATATGTCTCAAGCGTATCTCACGTGGCCAAAACATCAGCCGCTTGGACACCACATGCTTGACCAGACATATGTTGACCTGCCATGCAGCTCGTTGGCAAGCGTACCTCAAAGACCCACACCAAAGAACAAAGCGGACCTCTCCTTGCTCCTCATCAGCTGGGATCTCCAACCCCACTAGACTTTCAGTCCTCTCTGAAACCTGCTCTGAGAGGAATGAAGGTGTAGAATTAGGCGTGTCACAGCCAAGTGCTTCCGGGCACTCTGCTAGCAGTACACCCACGTTTGATTGTAGCAGGCAAATTTCCCTGCCCCAGCTGCTGGACCGTCGAAAGAAGTTCACTCCCAGCCATCCACACGCCCAGCAGTTGAATGCTAGCTTGGCTAAATTGCTAGCACTTCAACTGCTGCCTTTTCAGTTGGTAGACTCGGCCCCCTTCCGTGAGTTTGTACAACGTGCGGTTCCTCAGTGGCAGGTCCCCAAACGCCACTTTTTCTCACGGAAGGCGATTCCGGCTCTCTACCGGCATGTGGAAGGCAATGTCCTTGCCTCGCTGGACAGGGCAATCAGTGGTAAGGTGCATATTACCACTGACTCATGGTCCAGCAGGCATGGACAGGGACGTTACCTGTCTTTCACGGCCCATTGGGTCACTCTTCTGGCAGCTGGGAAGGATGCAGGACAAGGTGCAGTAGTGTTGGAGGTTGTTCCGCCACCACACCTCCAAAATGCTACCACTGGTTGTGACACACCTCTCTCCTCCACCCCCTCCTCTTCTTCTTCCTCCATGGCCTCTTCCAGTGTTCTGTCCTCAGAACCAGCTGTGCTCCGTAGGCATTCAAGGGGCTACGCAAGTACGCAGGCAAAACGATGCCATGCCGTGCTTGCGCTGGTTTGTTTGGGGGACAGGAGCCACACTGGGGCAGATATTTTGTAAGCTCTGCAGGTGCAGGCCGAGAGGTGGTTGACGCCACGCCAGCTTAAGCCAGGAATGGTGGTTTGTGACAATGGCACCAACCTCCTCTCCACCCTCCGACAGGGACAACTGACCCATGTGCCCTGTGTGGCTCACGTCCTTAACCTGGTGGTGCAGCGGTTCTTGGGCAGGTACCCGGGCTTTGCAGCAGGGCTCATTCCTACACTACAACTAGAGTATATGGGAGAGGTTGCAGTGTCGTGGCACCAGCACCAGTGCCTAAGGCCCAATTTTTCAGCCCCTGTTTAACAGGGGAGTTTAATTACAATTTTTGATGCAATGCTTTGCAGCCGGGCTCATTCCTGCACTACAACTAGAGTATATGGGAGAGGTTGCAGTGTCGTGGCACCAGCACCAGTGCCTAAGGCCCAATTTTTCCATCCCTGTTTAACAGGGGCCTGTAGTTACAATTCTTGATATAATTTTTCACAGCAGGGCCCGTTCCTGTGCCCACCCAGAGTAACTGTGAGGACTTATAGTGTTGTGGCACCAGCACCACAACCCCCAAACGCCCAATTTTTCTACCACTGTTCAACAATGGCATGTAATTACAATTCTTGATATAATCGTTCAAAGTAGGGCGCTCCAGCACCCACCAAGAGTCACTTTGAGGGCTTACAATGTTGTGGCAACACCAACACCTCGTTCCGCCATTTCTGCAGAGCATATAGGGCAGGCCCCTACTTTCAAACATCCAACTTACAAACATCTCCTACTTGCAAACGGAAGGAGACAACAGGAAGTGAGATGAAAAAAGACAAATTATACAGGGGTGATAACCCTTCCCTATGTTTTCCAAAAAGCTTAAAAATAGATTTTTTTGACTGGAGCTACACTTTAATAATGTACCAGTTGAAAATTACAAACAGATTCTACTTAACACAACAAACCTACATAGTCCCTGTCTTGTTTGCACCACCTGTATACTGCTGTTCTGAGTATATAGGGCCTGGGGGCCCCACGTCTTTCCTTTTTTTAATATGGGTACGGGGTTCCCCTTAATATCCGTACAAGACCCAAAGGGGCTGGTAATGGGCAGGGGGGGCTACCCATGCCATTTTTCTCAATGATTTTCATCCATATTGCCGGAACCAGAAATTACATTAAAAACGCAAGCAATTTTAAATTACTTTTTTTCCGTTAAATGTCATTTTGTGCAGGGACTGTTCTAAACACGGGAAACATGTGGCACTTCACGGGCATACTATAGACACCCCCCCCCAGGCACGATATTTAAAGGAATATTTCACTTTTTTTTCCACTTTAATCGTCATTAAAATCAGTGCTCCCGCCAAAACGGCCATTTTTAAAAACATTTTAGGCATTGACCCATGTCCCCTGGGGGAGGAGCCAGGCCCCCAAACCCTTTTTAGGACAATATCTTGCATATTAGCCATTAAAATGAGCATTTTTTATTTGGGACGTTCGAGTCCCATAGACTTCAATGGGGTTCTAAAGTTCGTACGAATTTGCGGTCCATTCGAAAGTTCTGATGCGAACCCAACCGGGGGGTGTTCGGCTCATCTCTACTCATGATAATGAGGTTCCTTCATTTCAATGACAATACCCAGTGCCCTCCTCAAAATGACCCAAATTATGACAGGCTTTTCAAAATTCAGCCACTTCTAAATTATTTTTCTGAAGTATTCTCCCAGCTGTTTACCAACACGTATGTGTGGATGAGTCCCTTTTTAAATTTAGTGGCAGGCTTAAAATCAAACAATTTATTCCCAGCAAAAGGGCCCACTATAGGGTGAAGGTATACAAATTATGTGACCGAGTCACAGGATACATATATGCCTTCAAAGTGTCAGAAGGGAAGGACACCCAGCTGCAACCCCCCAATTGAACAGATTACCTGGGATCAAGAGGGAAAATTGTTTGGGGCCTCATATACCCCCTACTGGAGAAAGGCTAAAATTTATACATAGACAACTTCTACACATCTTTGCCCCTGTTCCACAACCTTCCACAACCTTCACCGGAATAAGACACCAGCATGTGTCACCGTAAAAAAGAACCGGAAGGGTTTTCCTCAAAGTCTTGTCAATGAGAAATTGAGAAAAGGAGAACAGGCAAGTCTGCGAAACAAGGTGATTTTGGCAGTGAAGTGGAGGGACAAAAGGGATGTCTACATGTTGTCTTCAATCCACGATACTTTTGTGGATATCCTCAGAAGGAATGGCCCCATACAAAAACCTAAATGCATCTATGATTATAATTTGTTCATGGGGGGAGTAGGCTTCAATGACCAAATGCTGGAACCATACCTTGCCACAAGACAGACATACCATTGGTATAAAAAAGTCACAATTTTTTTTTTCAATTGGCCATATACAATTCATATGTAATTTACCGCAACTCCACCCAAAATCCCAAACGCTTCCTTGGCTACCAGGAGAAAGTTTTCACTGCCCTTATATTCCCAACAAAAAATATCCGATCAGATGTTCTTAGTCGACTCTCCAAACACCACTTTCCCGATAAAATCCCTCCCAAACCAACAGGCCAACAGCGTAAAAAAAAATGTAAGGTGTGTACCAGAGCAGGAGTCAGAAGAGACACATCTTTTTATTGTGCACAATGCCATTCCCAACCAGACCTTTTATTGGTGAATGTTTTCGCCATTACCATACTTCAATACATTTTTTGTGAAGTATGGTAAACGTAGTTCCTGCCTTCACACACATTCACAACCCTTATGCCACTGCCTGCTCTGTAACTGACCCTGGCTTGTTATGCGACCACGCTTCTGTCTGCAGATTCTGTACATACCTCTGCCTGATCTGGAACTGACCCTGGACTGTTATTCGACCATACTTTTGCCTAACGATTCTGTACATACTTCTGCCTGATCTGGAACTGACCCTAGACTGTTTTTCGACCATGCTTCTGCCTAACGATTCTGTACATACCTCTACCCTCTGCCTGATCTGGAACTGACCTTGGACTGTTTGACTATGTTTTTTGCCTGCCTCATGGACTGATCTTGTACCCTGCTACTGGACTAGTGGGATTCAACATAGGGGTCTCACATATGTGAGGGGCTCCAGAATTGTTTTTCTGGATGAAGAAAACAATTTTTTTTGTTTTCTCAATCCTAGATTAGGGTCTGGCGACTAGGGGGCTTCAAAGAGATTTGGGTGGGAGAAGCCTCTACCCCGTCCCCATTCTGTCCTTAACGAGGCCCCAGTTCTGCCTGCTGCCTGTAGGACTTATGCCGCGTACACATAATCAGACTGCCTGGTGGACTTAGCCCGGCAGACAAACCGCCGGACTTTGAAGCGGAGGTCCGCTGGACTTTCAGAACGAGCGGACCTGCCCACACACAACCGGACTTTCTGCCGGACTTTTGGCGGGAGTCCGCCGTAATTTTGAAAATGACATGGTGGGGAGATTAGCAAGTTGCTGGCCCCATCACCTGGTATGGACTTAAAGGGGAAGCCCTACGCCAAAAAAACGGCGTGGGAGTCCCCCCAGAGTCCATATGAGACCCTTATCCGAGTACGCAGTCCGGCCGGTCAGGAAAGGGGGTGGAGATAAGCAAGCAGCCCCCCCTCCTGAGCCGTACCAGGCCATGTGCCCTCAACATGGGGGGGGTGTTTTGGGGAAGGCACCTTGTCCCCATGTTGATGAGGACAAGGGCCTCTTCCCAACAACCCTGGCCGTTGGTTGTCGGGGTCTGCGGGCGGGGGGCTTATCAGAATCCGGGAGCCCATTTAATAAGGGGGCCCCAGATACTGGTCCCCCACCCTATTTGAATGAGTATGGGGTACAATGTACCCATTCACCTGTGAAAAAAATGTAAAAAAAAAAAAACACAACACAAGTGTTTAAAATTATTTATTGCACAGCTCCAGGAGTCTTCTTCCATCTTGGGGGGTGTTCTCACCGGACTCCTCCGCTATCTTCTGCTAGCTCTTTTACTAGCAGAGGAGCCCGGCTTTTTCCACCCGTGGGGGTCTTCTTCCAACTTTGGGGGTCTTGACCCCCTCTTCGGTTCTTCTTGCCGGGCCTCCACTTTCTTCCTTTAGCTCTTTTACTAGCGGTGGCCTGGTCTTCTGTCACCGCCGCCTCTTCTTCTGACTTCGGGGGTCTTGTCCCCCTCTTTGTTTCTTCTTGCCAGGCCTCCGTGCCTTCTTCCAGCTCTTTTACTGGCGGTGGCCCGGTCTTCTGTTGCTGCTGTCGCCGCCTTCTCTTCTTCTTTTCTTCTCTTCCTGCATGTTGGGCCTCTGTATGTGGAAAAGCAGTGAAAAAGTCACACACATGTGGTATCGTTATACTCAGGAGGAGTGTATTTCTAATCTAAATCTAAAGTGCTAATTTTAAAGGCTTATATGCAAGTTATTGTCATAAAACGTGTTTGGGGACCCGGGTCCTGCCCCAGGGGACATGTATCAATGCAAAAAAAAGTTTTAACCACTTGCTTACTGGGCACTTAAACACCCTTCCTGCCCAGAACAATTTTCAGCTTTCGGTGCTCTCACACTTTGAATGACAATTACTCAGTCATGCAACACTGTACCCAAATGAATTTTTTGTCCTTTTTTCCCACAAATAGAGCTTTCTTTTGGTGGTATTTGATCACCTCTGGGGTTTTTATTTTTTGCGCTATAAATTAAAAAAGACCGAAAATTTTGAAAAAAAACGCATATTTCTTTGTTTCTGTGACAGAATTATGCAAATTATTAATTTTTCTTCATAAATTTTGCCCACAATTTATACTGCTACATATCTTTGGTAAAAATAACCCAAATTAGTGGATATTATTTGGTCTTTGTGAAAGTTAGAGAGTCTACAAGCTGTGGTGCGAATCGCACAAAATTGATCACATCTGATGTACTGGTGGCCTATCTCGCTTCTTGTGACCCGAACAAGTCAGGAAAGTACAAATACCCTCCAAATGACCCCTTTTTTGAAAGTAGACATTCCAAGGTATTTAGTAAGAGGCATAGTGAGCTTTTTGATGTTGTCATTTTTTTCCACAATTCTTTGCAAAATTAAGATTTTTCATATTTTTTTTCTCCACAAAATTGTCATTGTAATAGGTTATTTCTCTCACATGGCATGTGTATACCACAAATGACACCCCCCAAAAAATTCTGCTACTCCTCCTGAGTATTACAATACCACATGTGTGGGACTTTTTCACAGCCTGGCCACATAGAGAGGCCCAACATGCAGGTAGCGCCATCATGTGTTCTAGGAACATAAATTACACATCTAACTTGTTGACTTTTTATTACACTTTTGAAGCACCAGGACAATGACACGTGACACTGATGACAGATGGCACTGATACGTGGCAATGATGACACTTATACGTGGCACTGATGACACATGGCACTGATGACAGATGGCACTAATATGTGGCACTGATGACAGATGGCACTAATATGTGGCACTGATGACACGTGGCACTAATACGTGGTACTGATGACACGTGGCACTAATACGTGGCACTGAAGACACGTTGCACTAATACGTGGCACTGATGACATATGGCACTAATACGTGGCACTAATATGTGCCACCGATGACAGATGGCACTAATACATGGCACCGATGACGCGTGACACTGATGACAGATGGCACTGATAAGTGGCATTGATGACACGTGACACTGACAACAGATGGCACATGACACTGACAGGTGGCACTGATGACAAATGGCACTGATACGTGGCACTGATGACAGATGGCACTAATACGTGGCACTGATGACAGATGGCACTATGTGGCACTGATGACACGTGGCACTGATGACAGATGGCACTTATACGTGGCACTGATGACAGATGGCACTGGGGACAAATGGCACTGACAACAGGTGGCACTGGGGGCAGGTGGCACTGGGGACAGGTAGCACTGGGGTGGATTTCACTGGGGGCAGGTAGCACTGGGGTGGATGGCACTGGGGTGGATGGCACTGGGGCGGATGGCACTGCTGGGGGAGGATGGCACTGCTGGGGGAGGATGGCACTTTTTTTGTTACTTTTTTTTTTTTTTTATCAAATCAAGGCCGAACGGCTGCCGTTGCAGACGTTCATCTCTCCCCTCTCACACTCTGTCTGTGTGAGGAGGGAAAGCGGCGCTGAGAGATGATCTCATATGTTTACATATGAGATCATCTCCCATTGGACACGTTGATCGCGCTGTAAACGGCCACTGCGATTGCCCGTTTACAGCGATCTGTGTTTGCCTGTCCCCGGGGGACACGGCAAACACAGAACTTCCCCGATGCGCGCCCGCGGCGGCGCGCATTGCGGAAGTAAACATTAGGACGTCCAGGGACGGCCACCCGGACGAAATCGCCTGCTCTATGGCTATAGGGCGGGCGCGAGGTGGTTAAAACTGCTGTTTTTTCGGGAGCAGTGATTTTAATAATGCTTAAAGTGAAACAATAAAAGTGTAATATTCCTTTAAATTTTGTACCTGGGGGTTGTGTATAGTATGACTGTAAAGGGGCGCATGTTTCCCATGCTGAGAACTGTCCCTGCATGAAGTGTCATTTCTGCAAGAAAAAAAGCAATTTAAAAGCACTTGTGACTATAATGAATCGTCAGCTCCCCATAATACAGAGAACAGTCATTGAAAGTCATTGATAAAAAAAAAAATAAAGCGTGGGGTTCCACCCAAATTCAATTACCAAGCCCTTTAGCTCTGGTATGGATATTAAGAGGAACCCCGCGTCAAATTAAAAAAAGAAAATTACGTGGAGTTGCCCCCAAATATCCATACCCCAAATATCCATACCAGACGCACTGTTTCAAGCCTGGTCTGAAGTCATTTAAAAAAGTGCATGATGATTTCTGGCGTATGAAACAACAGGGTCAGTAAAGCACATATGGGGTATGAAACAAAGCCACTACTAAAGGGTTTACTTGGCAAGACAAGTTGGAGGAGGAATGTAGTTGATATGGGTAAACAATTATTAGTGCAAAGTACAAAGCAGACAGTAATGAAGCATGGTACCTGGCAAAGGTGACAGGTCCTCCAGTAGTGAGGGGGTCACTGACCTGGCTCCCTCCCTAGAAGTTTGTCCCCCCTTGGGATCTGGCACCGAATCTGCACTATCAAGACCTTTTGGACCTAGCTGCATGGTATGGGAGAGAGAAAGTGAGAGCACGCATCATATTTGCTCTAGTGCACAGTGGAATCCCATTCTGTCACTGGGAGTGAGATGGCAGAGGTACGCTGGACTGGTGGAGTGGGCATAGGCTCAGAGGTGTTCCTCCTAAATGCTAACACCTGGGACATGGGACAAGACACTTCACAGAGGAACTCTGTATATTTTTCTCCCTTTTTTATTCAAACTCATTGAATGTCTGGTCTACAACCGACTGAGCAACTACCTGACAGAGAATAACCTTCTTGATCTCCTTAGTCTGGATTCTGCTTTCAACACTCCACGTAAACTGCTCTCCTAAAACTCACCAGCTATCTAACAGCTAAATACAATGGACACCATTCTGTACTCCTACTTCTGGACCGTTCTGCTGCCTCTGACACAATGGACCACCCCCTCTTCCTCAAAAAACTCCACGTCTCCGTGACTGTATTCTTCACTTGTTCTCTCTCATGACCTCTCTTATTCTAAATCTACACCTCCTCCCAGGGTTAGCTAATACCATTTATACGCTGATGACACTCAAATCTATTTCTATACCCCTTAGTTCACTCAGTCTCCCATTCTGGATGTCACACCACTTCTTCAAACTCAACCTATGCAAAACCGAGCTCATAATTTTTCTTCCCCCATGTGCCTCTTTGCCTGATTTCTCTGTCAAGTTCGATAGCACTACTATCAGCCCATCCTCACTTGCCAAGGTTCTAGGTGTAATCCTGGACTCTGAACTATCCTTTCGGCCCCACGTCCAATCACTTTGCAAATCTTGCCGCCTTACCCTCCGCAACATCTCCAGAATATGCCTCTTCCTAACCAATCATACCACAAAAGCTCCTAGTTCACTGCCTGGTCAACTCCCGCCTCATGGCATTGCCTTTACATAGGCTATCCCCTCTTCAATGCACATTAATGCTCCTGCAAGACTCATACACCTTACCAACCATGCAGTGTCTGCTACTCCTCTCTGTCAATTCCTCCACTGGCTTCCACTCACCCAACAAATTAAATTCAAAACACTAGCAATCATTTACAAAGCCATCCACAACTCGTCCCCCAGATACATCACTACCTTTGTATCACAATACCAACCAAATCGTTCCAAAGCCCTTCCTATCCTACGGAACTCCCTACCCCAATCTGTCCTACTCTGTTTGCTTTTAGACGATCCCTGAAAACCCTTCTCTTCAGAGAAGCCTATTCTGCCCCTACCTAACAATTGTACTTTTTATCTCTCCATCAGATCATCCCCCATAGTTATTACCTTTTGTATCAGTTGTTCCTCCCTTCTAGATTTTAAGCTCTAATGAGCAGGGCCCTTTGATTCCTCCTGTATTGAATTGTATTGTAACTGTCTGCCCTCATGTTGTAGCGCAAACTGTTGGTGCTATATTAAAACTGTATTATAATAACAATATTCAACTACTGCACACATCTCTAAGCTGGCGTAATACCATAATGTTTGACATTCACATGAATGCGGCCCTCCTGGTTCCCAGGCATTGGTGAGCGTGTACAGGCAAAAGGTACCCCCCCCCCCCCCCCCCCCATGCAGGGTGAAGTTGCCCCTCCCACCATGTTCACCATAGCAGAAGTATTTCTCATATAAGCTACTTTTTTTCTTCCTGTATAGAGACATCTAAATTGAGACAGAAAGCAGCCTTAGAATATGAAATCAGTTTGTTTATAAGGCTAAAAGTTGCAAAGTAAGCATTAGTACCATTGTTAAAAAAAAGTGTGAAAAAGGGGAAAAGAGCAATGCATAGAAGCTATGCTATATTAAAAAAAGGCTAACTGAGCCTAAAATGTCTGAAGTTTTACAGTGGTAGGGCACATGTGTATCTAAGGTGAATGAAGCAGTTGCCAGCTTGTCCAACTGGGCCTGCTGTTAGGCTTTACGTCCTCGCTCAGGAATGTGTGAACTCTTTGGCATGAGAAAACCTTTATTAGTTGTCTCTGATTTCATCAAGCTGCATAATTCAGGTAATTCCAGATAAAGAAAAACACATTTCTTGTTTTAGATATTCACCATTTAAACTTTACCATGTTACAGCTATTCACCATGGTGGTTATTTAATAAGTCAGCGCAAGCAGGAAAGATAATGTACAAGCAGCAGTAAAACAAAACTGATCACATTTCACGTTTCATTAGTTTAGCTGGATAGGCATATGATTGCCTATTGTTTGCTATAGGTTATGTATGCTTTCCCACAGCTTATAAAATAAGCCTTGATATGTTCCACCCGTGCTGTACTACTTCATGATAATGTTATATCGTGCCTTACAGTACGGACGGTAATTTGTAATTTTTAATGGTTAACCTGCACTTGAAATTAGTTGAAATTCAGTAGCAGAACCTAAGAGAAAAAGCTAAAGCCTACTGTAGATATGTGTGATTAGGTCATCTACCACTAAAACCTCTTCCAGCACAAAGGCTATTAATAACAATATTAATAAACATTTTCTGCTGTATATAATCAGTATTGAAAAACGAGCTTTGATCCAAATGGTCTGAGCAGACTCCAGTCCTTCCCCTCCCTGCAATTCCCATACACTGTTTTTCTTCTTAACACATAACAGAAATGCCATGTCTGCCGGGAAAACAAACTATCTTACAAGACTGTAAAGGATTAGATGAAAAAATGAGAATGTTATACATATATAATTATCTTTCTATTAAAGCAATTATTCTGAAGTACCCTTCTAGCATATGACTTTGCCTGCGAATAACCTTTCTATCATAATATTCATATCTTTGGCTCTGAAGCCTGTAATTAAACCAATACATTAGAAAGTGTCATTTTCCGAGTTCACTGGATATCCCTCATTTATAGTGAGCCCAAATGAAACGTTCTGTTTGATAACTGTGCATCTATGTAGAGGATACAGAAGACACACCTGATTTCTCTAAGGTAACTTTCGAGTTTACTTAAAAGAACCAGTCAGCTTTACACAAATGTAGCTTTGCACAGGCCAGTTATCAACAAGGGTTATTTGTGACATAGAGTAATACACTTTACATCTAGTGTATAGCCATTTTTACGTTTTTTTGTTGTTGTTGTTTTTCTTTTTTAGCATAAAGAGGTGCGCTACATAATTCAAATAAACAAAGTGAATACAGCATATATGCAAAAAACATGATATCATCCAGTGACTGAAAGGTTAAATGCAAGTAAGTCCACGTGCAAAAGAAAAGTCCTCTTCTCAAGTGTTCATATGATCATTCCATTAATTTATAGAAAAAAAAAGGAAAGTTTTCAATTATGAAGCCAACCACCTCTTGTGTAAAAAATACAAGCTTACAAGCTGTATATGTCTAATTAAACAAAGGTCATCAGAACCTAGAACGGAGCAACCCAGCTTCAGTTAGTCAAAGAGCGGTTCCAGAGGTTCTCCACAAACAGATGGTTATATGGTAGTTCTCAACTCCGCATTATCTCATAGGGTTTATCATAAGGACATGAAAAAAACACTGATATAATTTAGACTAGGGTCCTGTAAAAGCTTTTTGTTCTCTTGAACAGCAGTTCTTGTGTACAATTGTGACATGTATCCTTTATTTCATTAATTGTCACAATCGGCCCATGGAGCTTCTATGTCCAATACACGTTGGAGAACATTGGATCTACATTGCCTTACCGTAATTACAGTGAATAAATCTGAGGTCTTTTTTAGCAATCAAATATCTACAAACACCTTTTTGACTTTTCTTTATTGTGGGTCATTATAAATTGGTATGCCTCCATCTTGCCTTCACTGTGGTGATTCACTGGGACTTGGAAGTTTGTTTCTTCTGGGATACAACCTTACATTTTGTCAACAAGATCACCAGTCATTTGGGATTGTTTTGTTTCTTTTTGTATGGTACTGCAAATATAATTTTATGTTCACCTATGGCATTATTTACCTAAATTACAAACAAAAACTTTCTTTTATATTGCACAATAATTGTATCATATGTATGTATTTAGAGCTGTACTTTTGTGGTTCAATGATAGAACATCCATTTGAGACTGAGACCCAGCTATGTATAGGTCAAGCATGGAAATGTTTGCAGAAGTATAGAGCTTCCAGTTTACTGTCTATGCAGACAACACCTCCTGCTATGTACCCCTTATTCATTCACCTGGAGGGATGATAGTTCCTTCCAGGTTCAAATAAGCCCCCCTGTCTGCAGACCCCGTCAATCACCGATCCAGGGTTGTGGGAAGAGGTCCTTGTCCTCATCAGCTTGGGGACAACATGGTAGGCAACACCTACTGCTATAATATACTGTCTTTTATCGGAGAAGTTGGTTTAAAATGCTTAAAATGCTGGAGTAGCATATACTGTAGATGCACCTCACTAAAGTTAACTACATACTCTTTCAGACCCGTAAGGTGCTTTTGATGTGCTGTAAAGGTTCCCTACCTCCGTTCCCGCAGGACTCGCTCACTAATATGAACACCACTCTTCGCTATTGTCAGAAACCATTAAATAAGGCCGAGACAGAAGTACAGTTAAATGTCAGGTATAAATGTAGTGGAAAAGCAAGCAGGATCTGGAGCCAGAAGGGATGTCAGCAAAGCAAGTCTTGAACAGTATCTTTGGAGATAATTTCTGTGATGTTGACCAAGGTGAAGGCAGAGCTCCTCTGGACTGGGTGGCTTAAGTAGGCAAGACTGAGGAACAGCTGAGTATCATGATCCAGCATCAACAGCTGAGTAACAGCTGAGTAACACTGGAGAGATAGGAGCTGGCAAATAGCCAACAGCTGAGTGGCCAGCTCAGAAAAAGCCCAACCCTGACAGCTATGAAAAAAATCAAATACCAACATAGGGGTTGCCCTACCAAATTTGATAGAATTTTAGATGAATGACTGTCTGTACCTGGTTTAGCCCCTGTGGAGCTGGTTTGACAATGGATGCTAGGCTGGAGCTCACTTTTTCAGGCCTATCCTCTGGCCTTTGTGGTATCCCTAGTATGCATTTACCCCTGGGCTCTTTGTTTAAATGTATGGACATTATTATTACTTGATCCCCACATTGATTTATGATAAATGAGGTTATACTTTTACTGTGCTCTATAACACAGTTGTCTGTTTTATACTCTTGTACACCCAAGTGACATATATTTTTGTATTTTTTATGTAGATTGTCTCTTTTTCATTATACGAATACTCTGGAATATTTTTTTGTGTTCTGTTCAATAAATTTTATTGCTGATTTAAAAAATAAAGAAGTTAACTGCATACCAATCCCCTTGATGTTACTGTCTTATGCTGCGTACACATGACCGGACTTTCCATCAGAATAAACTCTGGCGGTCTTTCAGACGGAGTTCTGCTGAAACGGACTTGCCTACACATGATCACACGAAAGTCTGTACGTTTAGAACGCGATGACGAACAACGGGACTAGAAAAAGGAAGTTCAATAGCCAGTAGCCAATAGCTGCCCTTGCGTTGTTTTTGGTCCATCGGAATAGCATACAGATGAACGGTTTTCCCGATAGGAACTGATTCCGTTGGATAGATTTAAAACATGTTCTATTTTTAGGTCCATCAGAATTTTTGAAAAAAAAAGTCAGATGAAGCCCACACACGATCGGAATATCCAATGAAATGATTCCATCTGACCTTTTCTGCCAGAAGTAGTACACTGTTGCAGAACATACCTTCGCTTACTGCTTACTTGGATTCTGATCTCAGTGGATCATTTATCAGTGGATAAAAAAACAACCATGATACTTTCTGTAGGTCACAGCCCTCTTTAAGAAGTAGCAATTACTTAGTAGAGAGCATCAGCATCCAGCATCCCACAAAGTGCCAAACATATGATGGGCTTCACAGAGATACAGAGTGAACCACCTGCGACCCGTAGGCCACATGTTTGGCACCAGGGGCTCATAAACTCATATGGGGGGAATTACAAAGAGTAGTGTAGGATTTATGCCTGCACCAAACCTCTAAGCTGTGAGAATGGAGCGTATTTTGCAAAAGAGGAATAGTTCCTTTTGTTAATTAGATGCAATCTACTTCATGCCCTTTGTCATATCTGTGAAATAACTGTCACAGAGAGCTGTGCCCTGTATACCTCTATCTGCTTTGTTAATATGGTGCACACCACTCTCTCCAGTTAGCTAAGCCATCAACATAGTGCAGAAAGCTTAGCTGTTTCAGCCTTAGACATCTTACTGTAGTGTAGAAAAGGTGGGAACATACTAATGTGTTAAAATTAAATGTTCAGTGTTAAATAACACCAGATTAGAATAAACTGAACTCTAGGTTGATACCCAAAAACACAATTTTGCATGGTTATGTATTAAAAAAATTCTAATTAAAAATGCTAATGAATTCCACAGCAATTAAAACGCTTTATTGCTAGTGCTAATAAAGTAAAATAAAGTACAAGAAAATCTGGTGTTATTTAAATAGGTATTATGGACAGAGTTTGCCAAGCATATGGTTATGCTTGGTTAGATTAAACTAAACTCTAGGTTGATTTTTTTTTGTACCCTGCAAGGCATTGTCATCGCCCATCTTCACCCGATCTTCCTTTCTGGGTTCATGGACTGGCCGGGGCCGCGATGACATCACCCCCACAGTGATGTTGTCGCATGCTTGGTTGGATTAAACTAAACTCTAGGTTGATATTTTTTGTTTGTACACTGCAAGGTATTGTCATCTCCCATCTTCACCCGGTCTTCCTTCCGGGTTCATGAACTGGCCAGAGCCGCGAGGACATCACTTCCACGCATCTGGGTGGGAGCCACTGTTTTCGGTACAGGGGTGGCCGTTCCTTCAGAGGACATGCACAAGCCATGTCACTGGCTGCATGAACAGTAAATATCTTATAAACTGTGCACATTTAAAAGATATTTACACTACCTATAGGTAAGCCTTTAAGAGATATTTACACTACCTATAGGTAAAATTCAGAGATGGGAATTTAAAGGAAATCTATTTTAAATGCTGCTATTGTTAGCATCCAAATGATGATCCACTGTACAGTAAAGCTCAAAAAGTTTCTTTGAAAATTAATATGTATGGGGATTTTAGTCAAAGTTAGTTCTGGATGGAATAGAAGGATTAAAAGCGACAATTGGGCAATTGCATTTTCTCCAAAAGAAAAACCCTCAACCTTCTCACTCCTATACACACTGAAGTCAATCCACTTGGATAGGGTCATACTCCTACATTACAGTAGAATTGTTAGGTGTATAGCCCTATGGGGATGTCACTGCATGGGTGCAGGTAGAGCTGGAAGACGTTTTTTGTTGGTTGCCAGATGTAAAATGCAAGATGCAAGACTGACATGAAGAGATAAGTACGTACCCATGGGTGGGTTCTAGGTTGGATTAAGTTAAAGGGATAGAGGGGGCAGGCTCTGGCATTTTATTAGGGAAAGTGTAGCTGTACTTTAAAGGTACATATAATCACACACATAGGTTAGACTTGATGGACTTGTGTGTGTTTTTTCAACCTCACCTACTATGACATTTAGCAAACATTCACTGCCGGTGAACCTTCTAGGTGCATGCATTTTAAATAACAATGATTAATTCACCACCAGAGAACGTTTAGTGAAAGTTACATTCACTGCTGTATAAATAGATCATTATGTATGTAAAGTCAGTTTATACTTATACACACATACACATGCATACGCACACACCTGAAATCATTTTACCAGGATCGTGTGGGATTATTTTACATTTATGATGGTTTATGGATAGTATGCATATAAAACATTAGACTGAAAAAAACAAACAAACAAGCATTTTGAAATATAATGTCATGCTATTGGTTCTGAAATAAGATATGCTGCTCTTCATCTTTCAGCATTTCCCTGATGCCACCTTGTGTAAAATTATTTGCATTTCTTATTGAATGCAAATAGCCACAATAAGATACACTGTATGCAAATGAATTCCATAGCAATTAAAACACTTTAATACTAGCGCTAATGAGGGAAGTGCTTTAGTTTTTTTTTGTATGCGAAATCTGGTGTTATTTAACCACTTCAGCCCCAGAAGGTTTTACCCCCTAAATGACCAGGCCATTTTTTGTGATACGGCACTGCATCACTTTAACTTACAATTGTGTGGTTGTACGACTCTGTATCCAAATAAAATTGATGTCCTTTTTTTCCCACAAATAGTGGAAGAAAATCACCTGGCTTTTAGGAAAAAACTCAAGACCTTCCTCTTTTAGCAGATGATCAAAGCTTGCCACAGCGCCTAGAGGCGATTCAGTTCGCATTGTGCGCTATATAAGTATTTCATTCATTCATTCATTCATTCATTCACAAAGAGATTTGTTTTTTTTGGTGGTATTTCATTACCTCTGCGTTTTTTATTTTTTGCGCTATAAACAAAAAAAACTGACAATTTTGGAAAAAAAACTACAGTATATTTTGCTACTTTCTGCTATTAAAAACACATCCAATAAAAAATCTAATTTCTTTATCCATTTAGGCCAATATGTATTCTGCTACATATTTTAAGTTATTTTTTAATTTATTTCAAGTCCCAACCCCCCCTTCTATTCACTGCTACATATTGTTGGTAAAAAAAATCCCGATAAACAGATATTGATTGGTTTGCACAAAAGTTATCGTGGGATATTTTTATTGCATTTTTTTATTTTTTTAATAATGGCGGCAATCAGCGATTTTTAGCCAGACTGTGACATTGCGGCGGACAAATCGGACACCTAACTGACACTTTTGACATCTTTTTAAGAGCCAGTAACATTAATACAGTGATCAGTGCTAAAAATTTGCACTGCTACTGTACTAATGACACTGGCAGGGAAGGGGTTAACAGGGCGATCAAGGGGTTAAATGTGTTCCTAGCTGGTGCTTGCTAATTGTGTGGGGTATGGTCTGATTGGATGAAGACAGAGATTGGTGTTCCTGCTTAGCAGGAATGCAAGATCTCTATCTTCTACCCTGTCATAACGGCGATCTGATCGCCGTTCTGCCTCTCTGGGAAACGATCCCAGATGGCCAGTGGACATCAGGTCTGCCAGACCCACTGATTGAGGGCACTGGTGTGTGCTCACTCCCGAGTCCTGTTCTATGCATTCATTAGACACATAGACCCATGGCTGGGCCTGCCCCTGCTCTCCCCTCATTGGTTCACTGGCTGTCACTGATAGCAGTGGAATCCAATGACTCTTGCTGCTGTATCAGCCAATGAGTAGAGAGAAGAGAGTAGTATACACGGAGACAGGGAAATGGCACTGTTCAGTGGTGATAGATTTTAAATACTAAATATCCAAAGTATGTGAATAAAAAAAGGGGGATCATATATGACCTATATATGTGATCAGATCCTTAGTATTAAATTGAAAGGTGCATGAATCATTTAAAATAAAAATAAAAAGGAATATTCAAAATTGTGCCTACTATAAAAAAACAATATGCCATCATGCATAAGTGCAAGAAATCCCTAAAAAATAATGCATGAAAAATTTGAATCTTTGAATCCAACAAACAATAGTGCAGATGTCAGGAGACTGGAGATTTCATATATATGGTATGGGGGTGTCCAAAGTTATTTCGCTATGGGGAGGGGGTTCTTGACACCATAAATGAGATCTATGGGACAACTCTGGAGTTGGAGGCTAGGCTCTGTATATTGGGATACAAGGAGAAAGCGGGGGAGGGGCAGAGTACCACAGTAGCAGTGCTAAGATGCTTCTTTCAAGCCAGAAAGTTGATTGCATTGAGATGGCAGTCGAGGAGACCCCCGGCAGTGAATGAATGGATTAATACTATAAATGAGACTATATGGAAAGAAATAATAGCCTATATAAAAAGAGGAAACCTCAGGGAATTTGAAAGGATGTAGAGACCGTGGCTGGTTAGAATGGGATCCCCCTTAGAGGGGATAAAATAGAGTTAGATCTGTGAGCCTTATATAGAAAAGGGATAACCTAGTATAGGCACGATTGAACATCACATTATAACAATCCCAAAACTAGGATAAGAGATGCTGTAACAACTGAAGGGAAATATAGAATAAAATAAAATAGTTTGTAAATAGAGATATATACATACAGAGAGTGTTTCCTTATTAGGGGGGAGGGGGGGAGAAGGGGGGGATAGGGATAAAGATTGCTCATATGTATTACAATGCTGGAAAAAGAAAATATACTCGATAAATATTCTGACTGTAATGCCTATATAATTTTTTGAAAATTTTGTATTGGGGAAAAAAATGAATAAAGAATAAATAATAAAAAAATGCCCATTATAGTGATGACCCAATAGAAAGGTGGAAAGGGGTGGCAACTCAAGGTCGGAGAGGGTTAAACAAAAGCTCTGCTTCATGGACATGGCAAAAATGATATCCCATCATGTTTGGTGGGCAGTCCCGCCATTGAACACAAACCTTTCAAGTAAATGGGATTGAGACACAACAGCATGCAATGCGTGTGGGTGTGATGCAGGCTTTTCAGGGTTCAAACAGGCAGTGAAGAAGTAGCATAGTGCCTCTAAGCCACCTGTCAACCACCCTCAGAAAAGTGATCCATCGTGGTATTCCGAAGGGGTGGCAAGGGCTAAACAAGCCCTTAGACAGTGTTCAGTGGTGAAAGTCATACTTTAATTTTTGATTATCATCCTAGGTAATAAAGATAAATAAACCTTTAAGGATATATACTGTATGTGTCAAAGGATAGAAAAGACTCCTACCCTGTATACATGTATCTATTGTGTATTTACATAGTTGTGTGCCTAGAGCAGCCTGTAAAAACATTTATGAACATCATTTTACAACCTTCTGAAGACAGTTTAGAGTTATGGGACTGAAGGTCCCCTGAGCAAAACCTTTTTCTCTTATTTGATGTGATTTAACAGATGATTCATCTTAACCTATATAATGAGAGCATAACGATATGACAGTCACCTCTCATAACGCTTGTATACAGCAAATTAATTTCTTTAAGTTGCGTTCAGCTCTTTCCTATTTGCAGAATGTAGAATCCCTAAGAATAGTTGGCACTGACAGCCTACATAATAGTTGAAATTTAGATTGGATATGTTCAATACCTAAACACATTAGCGTCCCTACATATAATCTCAGACATAAATCACATATTGCTTAAATTGTCTTTGATAAATAGCTGTCAGTCTATTTGAGCACAGTAAGTCATTGTCCTCCTATTTCCCAAGATTGAAGAGTAACGGTGGCTTATTACCAGTTACAGGATTCAACAGAGAAAGCTTTTTTTTTTTTTAACTCCAATGCCAAGATAACACATAGTGCATTTATTGTATTACCAAACAGCAAATGACTAGAGTGCTTTTGTATATTACAGAAAAAAAAAAGCATTGTTACCATCCTCTTAGACAGGAAAAAAATGCATTACAATAGAGGAAAACAAGATTGAAACACAGAGTTTGCATCAAGATATATTCACTTTTAGAAAATAGTAAAAAGCTTACTGCTAAAGTCTACTACCTACTTGTATTTAGAGTGAATACTGAGTAGCCCTTTGTATATTTACAAGAACAGATAAGTAATTACATGTGGCTCACTACATAGGTGAAGTACATTCTCGAGAACCTTCTGATTATTGCTTGTTGAGGATCCCCTAAGGCTGGAGCAGGCTGACATTACCTCAGGGTGAATCCATGGCTGAAATGGAGGACTGAAATAGCCTTGGGAGACAGTCACTTTCTTGACTTTTATTGCTCCAGGCTCACAGGGAGAGAAGGTTAGGGCATCAGTAACCTCCAACAAAATTTTTCCAGACGTCAGTCCCTCTTGTGCTATCACAGTGCATAAAACGAAAAATAGACCACAGTGTTTTGCAAAAATTAACCATCAAGCAAACACCAGCAGCACTTTCTCTAGAACTCCACAGCCATCCAAGGAAGTAACAGGTTCCTCTGAGGGTCTGACTCATCCCCCTTCAGCAGAACATCTTCCCCTGGCTCTCCACCTTGGGTGCTGTATCCCCTTTTCAGGCAGGACAGCTTTAGGATTCTTTACTAGGCCCAATACAGACTTCTTGCCTAGCCAGCACCTCCCTGGTTGAAGCCCATGGACAAGAGAGCTCACCAGGCTAGTCTTCAAATATGTGCATGCCTTCAGCATGCACCACTGGCATTAAACCTCCTAGTGGTTGGCTGGGGGCAGGGCCAGATTAAGAACATCATGGGCCTGGTGCTGAGGATTTTGGTAGGGCCTTTTATAAACAATAAATAAATAAAAATGCTAACTATTTTTTGTTATAACAAATTAAAGAGAGAGAGGAAGGATGAGAGAGAGAGAGAGAGAGAGAGAGAGAGAGAAAGGGGATGAAAGAGCTGTGAGGGGTAAGGGAGGGAGGATGAGAGAGAAAGGGGGGGATGAGAGAGAGAGGATGCACATGAGCATGTGTGGGAATGGCATCAACGCAGCCTGGCCAAGGCAAGTGACCGAAGGCACAGAACCCAGAAGGAAGACCGGGTGAAGATGGAAGTGCCCGGGCCCCGCCGGATTGATCACAGCACAGCACTGGGGGGCTCAGTCTGACAATTTAAGTGTGCCCTAATGTGCTAATATGCTGTGCATACTTGTACATTATGGTATAACCTACCCCAGGGCCTCTAAAAAGTAGTAATGTTAGAAAAGTTTACTACCGCTTTAATATCACAGGAGCCTCTCATGGGGTCCCCTACTGACCCTGTGGCCCTTGGGCAGTGCCTAAGTGCATAGTTGTCAACATTTCAAAAATATTTTCAGGGATGCTTTTTTTGCAAGTGCTTTATTTAGAGTAGCTGACATCCCCTGTGTTCCTCTATACATCACAATAGTAATTACACAATTAAATAAGTACTAATAATGGGGCAGAACAAATATGAGGACTGTGAGATTTACTTTAGTTGAACTGACAAAAGTGCCCATTCTAGAGCTGGTAACATTGAGGATATTCAGTATAATTTTAAAGAACAGTTTTTGTGGGTAAGAGGCATAGAGGAGGAGTATGGATGGTATAAAAGTGGGAAGTATGTGCAGGTGAGGGAGAGGAATGTGGAGAGTCTAACAGTGGGCACTATGTACATGAGAAGAGTGCAGAGGGTATGGCAGTGGGCAGTATGCACAGCAGAGCAGTGTAGAGGGTATGACAGTGGGCACTATGTACAGGAGAGAAGTGTGGAGAGTAGGACAGTAAGCAGTAATTACAGGAGAGGAGTGTGGAGGGAGGGTATGACGGTGGGCACTATGTATAGGAGAGAAGTGTTGGAGGTATGACAGTGGGCACTATTTATAGGAGAGGAGTGTGGAGGGTATGACAGTGAGTAGTATGTACAGGAGAGGAGTGTGGAGGGTATGACAGTGAGTAGTATGTACAGGAGAGGAGTGTGGAGGGTATAACGATGGGCACTATGTATAGGAGTGAAGTGTATGACAGCGGGCACTATGTACAAGAGAGGAGTGTGTAGGATATGACAGCAGGCGTTATGTATAGGAGAGAAGTGTGGATGGTATGACAGTGAGCAGTATGTACAGGAGAGAAGTGTGGAAAGTATGACAGTGGGCACTATGTATAGGAGAGAAGTGTGGAGAGTATGACAGTGGCACTATGTATAGGAGAGGAGGATGAAGTAATCTGGGAAGGAAAAATGTAAAGGTTTGTGGAAGGATGTTTAGGGACTGCGTAGTGGTTAAGCAGGTCATACATGGATTGAAATTACACCAATTAAGCAGAGACCAGCCATAGTCGATCTATGTATGGGCTAGCTGGTTTTACACAAATCAACCTATTAACCGACTTGAGTACAACCGGCCTGTCAGGTTTTCCTCAAAACAATCAGTGCTGCCAGCTATAGTTAGCAACACTAATCATTGTATTCACTGGCAGAACACAATAACACTGCAGGAGTGATTGCCCCATTCACAGGTCAGCAGGTGAGAGGGTGTGTGGGGACAGGCTGGGGAGAGATACTAGTCAGTTCCTGGGTAGGCACTGGTTAGTATCAGAGCCAGATACACACAGGTTACATACGCCACGATCGTTAGAGCGAGAGAAATAATTCTAGCACTAGACCTCCTTTGTAACTCTAAACATGTAACCTGTAAAAAAATGTAAAGCATCGCTTAGTACACAACAAAGAATCGTGCTAACTTTTTTTTTTTATGAATGAAACAGTTTCTTTCCAAAAAAAGTTTGAAAAATTGCTGAGCAAATATCGTGTAACATAAAAAGTTGCAAAGACCACCATTTTATTCCATAGGGTATCAGCTAAAATAATATATAATGCTTGGGGGTTCTGAGTAATTTTCTAGCATTAAAAAAATGATGATTTTTACATGTAGGAGAGAAGTTTCAGAATGGGCCTGGGTGGCAAGGGGTTAATTATCATAAGTAATATACAAATAATTATTATAAGCACTGTGAGTTCATCCTCTCAGGCCCCTTTCACACATGCGGATGGTATGTCCGTATTTCATCCATCCGTTTGCGGATGAAATACGGACATACATTCATCCCTATGGGATAGCGGGTGTCTGCGGATGAGCATCCGCAGACACCCGATTTCGTCCACCTCCGCAACAGTCCGATTCTGCAGACGGAGGAAAATCCTATTTTTCTATCCGTCTGCAGAGCGGATCGGACGAACACGGACAGACGGTCCGTGCTCATCCGATCCCCATAGAGGAGAATGGAGAGCTGACAGGGCGGTCCCCGCACAGTGTGCGGAGACCGCCCTGTCCGCAGCCAGCTCAGTGGGGACAACGGAGCGATCCCCGCTGAGCGAGCGGATCTTCACGGGACGGATCATTACTGATCCGCCCCGTGTGAAAGAGGCCTCAGTCTGTTGCAGAGTGTTCCAGCTTGTATTTAAACTGGCCGCTCTGTATGTAGCTTCTGACAGGCTGCACAAGGAGCCCTGTATCTCCGGAACCATAGATAATAGCAGCCCCATATTTTAACCAGTGCTGGAGTGGGTCTTTAGCTACTTACCCCCCAAATGGGGTCTCTGTGAGGATTGATCGCCAAGCTACAATCATTGAAGTTGATTTTTTTTTTTTTTGGGCAAATGGGCCTATCTTGAGAAAGGGGCCTGGAGCTGCAGCTCCAATAGCCCCTATGTTAATCCGGCCCTGGCTGGGGGCCAGAAATATTCATAACCCAGGTTCCCCAGAAGAAGTCACGTGATGTGACGTAACACGTAAGGAGTGGCTGTAAGCAGACGTGTACCAGAAGTAACGTGAGAAGGCGCTGTGAACGCGGATCTTTCTGTTTGTTTGCCTGTCTTCATTGTTTTTAATGTAAGAGTCCATTTTTAGCACCTTAATAAATTAATCCATAGTTTATCCCATCATACTACACGATTGTTGCATTTTTCTCTTCTCTCTATCACTATATTACCTATATTATACCGGAATATACTAGGACAGCTGTATGGAGAATAATAGAGATTGAGGAGAAGCCACTAGCGCCATGGCTAATGTATGAGAATCTGACTGGGTTCTATCAGGAATGCTGCAGAAAGACCAACTTACCTGGTGATATCTGTTGATGCTGATTTCTTCATATGTATGAGGTGAGAGTTCTGTGAGACCACTGTCATGAGGAGACCACCTGTGGAGTTGCTCATGAACTTTTCTTTTTTACCATTTCTGCACTTAGCCACCTTATATACATCCACCTTTTTGAACTGTATTCTACTGGAAGGACTATTATTTATTGCACCCATTCATTGTTCTGGTACTTTACACCTTTGTAGATCACCCAAAAGGTTGGAGTGACCTATATAGGGTGCACATCCTCTTGGAGACATTTCACTTTGCACTTTAATTTTGGTGCATTATATATTGTGCACTTGCATTTTGCACATTATTTATTTTGTTCTGATCTGCACTTATACATTTGCACGTCAAAGAATTATGTGTTACATATAGTGTTTTGGGTGATTTTATATGACCGCGTGAGATCCCTTTATTATTTATATTCATAGCCCAGAATTGCTGCAATTTCCCTGTCTATTGCCAAAGGTGTCAGTGATACCCACTGACAGCAAGCCTAAAACAGCAGAAAAATTGAGTTTAGGGGAAAACTAAGTGAGATGCCAAAAATTAACCTGAGCAAATTGTCACTGGGCATAACTAAGTTTGTCCGGTCACCTCTGCTCATGGCAGGGTGGCTACAGTATTAGATACAGTCATTCTGTATCTATTAAAATGGAAGTAAACCCATTTAAAAAGCACATGTCTAATTATTAGAGAAGAGCAGGCTGAGTTCCCGGAATAGCCAGAAAACTGACCATGTTGGAAAGGATGTTATCTCATGTCTAGTGTGGTCAGATTTTTCTTAGTAGGAAAGCAGAGAGGCTGGCATGATTATCACCAGGTAGTTTACACAAAGGAAGAAAATCATAAAGAACAGGATACTTTCTCATACAAGTACATGGTACAGCAGGCACATATCCTGAATATGAAATGTTGGGGTAACATGTTTTTTAAAACCAGCTTAAGGAAAGGGAACTTTTCTATGTTGCAGTCAAATGTTCTACACTGAAATGTTTTATGTTCTTCCTTTCGATCTGTATGTAACACTGACCCCCGAAGGAGCTGCTGGTTTTATTGGGCTTACAGTTACCTTCTTGACCTCGTATGTGTCTAGGGGTTTCCTGTGGTAGATGGCCCAAAGAATTGCAGAAACTGACACTGGATCCGCTTTTTGGGATTTTTATTGACAAGATAACACAGTCGCTTAATGAAGGTAGAGGGTTAGGAAGGAAGTTCAGGTACTTTTTGGACCTGCAGAAATAGGACATTTCTCACAATAGAAATCCAGAGAATTACCGTTTCACAACTGGATTCTCACAGCTACCGGATAGACCTCCTCTCACTAGGCCTAGCAGCCGATAGAGTATTTAAGTAGAACAAAGTCTCTGCCACAGACTTGAATGTAGAAAACCTGAACAAAGTCTCTGCCACAGACTTGAATGTAACTGAGGAACGTAGGTAAATTTAGAGAGCTATCATATGGTACCAGTATCTCGCAGCTGGTCCGACGATACCGTATGAGTGTAGATCCATTTAGTGTCCTTCAACTGAGCCTCCAGGCTCCTTCAGAGGAGCCAGCCTCGTGCATGGCCTCCTCCCAAAGAGTCCTCCCCTGGGTGCTTCTTCAGTTGCTGGGCCTCTCCTCAGATGAGACGGCACCAGACCACCTTTGAATCCTCCTCTCAGTTACTTAGCCTCGGGCTATCCAGCCCCGAAACTCAAAATTGGATGGGTCCGCACCCCAGGCCATGAGGGCCATGGGGACTGGTCAGGAGGACCAGGACCAAACAGACCGAAAAATCTTCTGACCGGAACCCAGAAGCACGTGATGTCAGTACCTTAAATACCCTCTCCCAGAATGCACAGCAAGACGACACTCCCACTGGGCTGGTTCAGAGAAATGATGGCACTCAATACGCCTAGCTAAACTGCGTTCTCACACTTGCCAGTGGTGACAGCGATACCTGTGGCCAAGGAGAACCCAGTGCAATCCAGCTAGACTAGCACTGAAACCACGATTTGGCATAATTAACCCCAAAAACCAACTGCGGTTTTAGGAATATTAAATTGAAAAAAAACATATAGCATGTGCTCGTCAGGAGCCGGAGCTACATGTAAAATATACCACTAAAAGCGTTTTGATATCGGTCAATTGAGTGTAAAAAAAAAATTCCTATTGATCCTGCCAGAAATTCAGTTCTGTCTTGTGTTGTGTGAACACTACAGTGTTCATTTTAACAATGTTTTTAGGAAGTGTGTTAGGGCTACAGAACACCTCTCCCCTTTGCTATTGAGAAAAGGAGAGGGGACGGTGTTCTGTAGTCCTAACATACCTGACATGCTGCTCCTCCATAGATATTGTACATTGAGTGAGCGTTGCCACTCTAGGACAGGAAGTGTGTTGAAGAAAGGTTCTCCAGGTGAAAGTAAATGAAAAAAGCCTGAGAAAAAGCAAAACAAATGCAGTCATTAAATCTAAGGACTGGTAAGTCGAAATATATAAAGTATTTATTTTTGGGTTTACATACAGTATACTCTAAGTAACAAAGCTAGGTCACTTCCACACTCCTAGCTGTGATTGGATAGTGAAGGATAGGGTCATCTTTTGTTAGTACATGTTAATTCAAGACATTAGCGTATAATCCTGCCCTTCCCTCGCCTAGTCTGAGTGCTGCTGCATATGTGATTACAAGAGGCTGCAATAAAAGTCAAATCAAAGTAAATACACTGAGATCATTTAAAACTACATTTAATGTTTTTATTTTATTTTTGGTGTTAATACTTTTGTTTTTTATATGCTGCCGAGTTTAGCCAACCCTCAGATCTCTGCAACTGAAGTATTCTTTTCATCTACTACTAGAGATCATATAGAAGAGGTCACTTTCGATTTTTCTTTTTCTTCATTTATACACGCAGCTGGAGCAGCGAGACTTTGTGGTTGGGGTTGGTAGAACCCCAGCAGAGAGATCTTATGGATAATATCACTGAGTATGATATTCAAATCACTTTCACTCGAACAGACCCTTTGAGGACCAGCTCACATCTATGTGCATGCAGAACATCCAGTATATAACACATTTCATCGTTCTTATGAGTATTGCTTTATTTTATGTGAGAATAATATTTGCGCCTCTTACCAGGTTATCATGGCACCTACAGATGCACTGTTCTGCTTCCAACAGTTATATGGATAATGCAATTGCATTTATGTATATAGTCTATGGTGTTTCACTAGTTAAAGATTATAGGCATACCCCCACTTTTAAGTACACAATGGGGTTTATTTACTAAAGCTGCAAAGTTCAAAATCAGGCTCACTTCTGCATAGAAACCAATGAGCTTCCAGGTTTTATTACCAAAGATTAATTGAACAAGCTGAGGTTAGAAGCTCATTGATTTCTATACAGAAGTGAGCCTGGTTTCGCACTTTCCAGCTTTAGTAAATAAACCCCGTTGTGTACTTAAAAGTGGGGTATGCCTGTATGTAAACTCAACATTTCATATTCTGATATGTGCCTGCTGTACTATGTACTTGTATGTTAAAGTATCTCTTTGTATTGTATGTAAAAGTATCTCTTTGTTCTCTTTGTATTGTCGCCTATATGTGAAATCCCAGGTGTTCCTGCCAGTCCCTTTGCTTTTATATGGAAAAACTGACCACGCTAAGCAGGAGAACACAGCATGGTCAGTTTTCTAGCTGTGCTGGGAACTCAGCCTGCTCTCCTCCAATGATCAGACTTGAAGATCAATGTACTGCTGCTTCTCCTCCCCTCAGCTCTTATGAAGCTGAGAACAGGGGGAATGTGATCGCTATAAAAAAAGGAAAAAAGGGTATTTATAATGTTTTTTTATATCTATACACAAATATTTTGCCTTTCATTTTTGTTTTAAACTGAAAAGGTTGTTTTACAAGGTGAGAATTTACACTTTAATCGTTTATGGTATGCTGCCCCCTTGTGGTCATTGTTTTATTTATACTTTTCTGTAATTCCTTCCCTTTGTATGATGAAATTTCCTCCTTCCTTTTCTGTGAGTTTTTGTATTGTTCCTACATAACACACATTGAGGCTAGGGAAAAAAAATGACCACTTTAAATACTTCAGTGCTGTCATCTACCACGTCATATAGTTCTCCTCAATCTTCTGCATGCAATAGAGATATTTGTGGATGTCATGTGTTTGGTGAGTCCAGTTATCTGATGAAGACTGTCTGCAGTGATTGTCTCTGCAGTATTCAGGCCAGGCATAGAGGTCTCAGGAAAGGATAAGTCATTATTACAACAACTGAGTTAGAATATATACACAGTCAACCCACTATGGCTGACAGATTTGTTAATACAAAAGCTGACATTTTGTTTTTAAAGGTATCGTCCTCTTTAATTTAATTTTATCTCCTGGGTTTTAACAGAAAAACACAATCTGTCACTTTGCACATCCAGTGGCAAATCCTTTGGAAAGCTTTGAAAAGCTTGCTCCTGAGACCTACTGATAACCATCTTTGCCACCCTTCCCCACCGAAATGTTCCTCTATCAGAGCCCTAGGAAATATATACAGAAGTGCTTCAGAGTATGAAGGGGGTATGTCAGCTCAAGTCTGTCAGGTAGGTAGCCCAACCACGACATGAATAGGAGCTCACCATTGCAAGCTGACAACACTGCTCCTAACTACGAGAGGGTGGATTGGCCTTGTCAACCTCCAACAGAATGTGCTGCTAGCACCAGGATCTCCAGGTAGACAACTTTGCAAAAGATACACAAAAAATTATTTGCTTAACCACTTCAGCCCCGGAAGAATTTACCCCCAATTGCGCGGTCATACGAAGTTGCACCCAATCAACATTGACATCTTTTTTTCCCCCAAAAAATAGAGATTTCTTTTGGTGGTATTTGATCGCCTCTGCGGTTTTTATTTTTTGCTCTATAAACAAAAAATGAGCAACAATTTTGAAAAAAACACAATATTTTGTACTTTTTACTATAATAAATATCCCCCCTTTTTAAAAAAAAAAAAAAAAAGCAAATGTTTTCTTAGTTTAGGCCGATATGTATTCTTCTACATATTTTTATGGCATTTATTTGTTTATTTTACCAATAAAAGTTATAGTGTCTACAACAAAGGGGATAGATTAATAGCATTTTTATTATTATTTTTTTTTTTACTAGTATTGGCAGTGATCTGTGATTTTTACCATGACTGCAACATTATGGCAGACACATCAGACAATTGTGACAAATTTTTGGGACCATTGGCATTAATACAGCGATCAGTGCTATAAAAATGCATTGATTACTGTAAAAATGTCACTGGCAGTGAAGGGGTTGACACCTGGGGGCGATCAAGGGGTTAACTGTGTTCCCTGGGAGGTGATTCTAATTGAAGGAGGAGGGGACTGACTAGAGGAAGTGTCGGATCGTGGTTCCTAGCTTACACACAATCTGTCACTCCTGTAGTGTGTGTTTACACAAACTCCTCCCTGTTCTGTGTCTCCTGCTCACGATTGCTCGTGGCTGGTGGTCATCGCAACTTTTGGCTATGAGCATCGGCATCCCCACTGTGCAGCAAGCGTGCGTGCGTCTGCTATCCTGGCCGCACGAGCCGACGTATAGCTACGATGGCTCGCGCAGGGAAGCCAGCCTTCCGTAGTATACTGTAACTGCGGCGGCTGGTCGGAAAGAAAACTTTATACATTAAGTTATAATGCCAAACATACTGAAATAAAGATGTAGGGTTTACATACACTTTAGGATATAAGTGTGCAACAGATTTACTTTAAAGTGTTACTAAACCCACATCATTAAAAAAAAACTATCAATAAATGGTATATTACATGCTGTTCATACTTACTCGGGCATTATGAGATAAGTTTTCTGTATTCTGCAAAAAAACCTGGTTGATCCTCCATCTCCACCTTCTGTTCATGTCCCCAATTCAGCTAGGCATTTTACAGGGCAGTGTTGGCAGCTCTGCACATGCTCAGTTTTTATTGATTTCCTGTGCTGAGCATTTCTTCCCTTTCACATCTGAGCAGCTCAAGTGACTATAGAGTCACACATGTGGGTGTATACACAGTGGTAAATGGCAGCCCACTTACTTTTCTCTTCCATACCCACTAACTAGTGAAACACAATGGGAGGTGTTGTTCTAAAGCGCAGGCTGGAGGAGTGTAACAGCCTGCGACTACCAAAAATCCACCCACACCAAGTTATTGCCAAAAAAATAATAATAAAGATTTGATTTCAAATATATATTGTTATGACAATTTATGCTGCATACACACGGCCGGAATTTCCGATGGAAACAGTCCGATGGGAGATTTTCATCTGATTTTCTGACCGTGTGTATGCCCATCAGTCTTTTTCTGTCAGCATTTCCGACGGTCTTTAGATTGAGAGCCTGTTTCCCCGCAGGCAGGCTGGGAAAGAGCTGGGTCATGTGACAGCTGTTTATCCATTAGGAAAAAGATACTTAGATTTTTTTTTTGTATTAAAATAATTACTGTGTCATCAACCATATACGAAAATAGAAGGGACAATGTAAACAGTGAAGTTGATTTACTAAAACTAGAGTAGAGAGTACAAAATCTGGTGCAGCTCTGCATAGAAACCAATCGGCTACCAGTCTTTTTTTTTTTTTCTTGTCAATGCTTAATTGAACAAGCTGAAGTTAGAAGCTGATTGGCTACCATGCACAGTTACCCCAGATTTTGCACTCTCCACTTTTACTAAATCAACCCCAGTGTGTGTTTAGTATCACTTTAAGGTTAAGAACCCTTTTAAGGACCAAAAGACAGTGATTGATCAATTTCTACCTAAGATGTCATTTTGATTTTTACAATTTATATCTTGAGACTATCCCATGCTGAAATTATTTCTGATGTGACTCATTATTCTACAATGACAATCTGGTATCAGCCACAAGAAAAGTTATGACTCTATCTCCTGGTAAAAACGTAATTTTATAATACATCACCTTCTACCTTCAACTATGCAGTCTGAGAATGTTAACTCACAGCTTTCATATAAAATATAATGTAAAAATGCATTAAAAAAAGCATTATATTTTTACTTTGGTACTATTTATTACTTCTTGTTAATTATCATTATATCTTAATAATGGATGGCAATTACACAGTCTTCCTTTTCCATGTTAATGAACATCTGTCTGAAACACCCTCTTTTGAGCACTCTGTATAGCAATTGCACACTAGGGTTTTCTTGTTTGTCTATATTGTGTGTTTAAAAAAAAAATAGCACAGCTAATTTGCACACAGATAATAAATCATCTAATACGGTTCTAGCATTTTCCAGAACATAAAATATATAAGAAATATATATAGCAAACCATTTAATTGCTGTGTTAACCAATGCATGTTTGCCTCTTGTCCCTGCATTACAGGCTTCTAAGGCCTAATTGCGTAGCAAAATCTTAGGGAGTGCAAATCTTTTCCATACGTCTTACTTGGTAATTGAGGGATAAAATGGTTTACAAATGTATCCTCTGTCCAGTTGGAGTTGGCAGTGGATCTCTCCTGGGACTCTTTAAAGTGCAAGGGAAAGGTGGTGTCAAGAGCAATCTAGCATTGGTAAATAACTGAGCTTGGATTCATTAAGAGAGATGAAAGTGTGAGCTGGACCCTCTCGATGTTCTGAGATTCTAGACCAGAGCCACGAGACTAGCCGAAAACATTAACCCCTATGCTTAAAGACGGCTTCTTCAGGCTCTGTCTCGAAATATCATCCATTGGTCTGCGACTCTACCGGTAACTGAAGGGTGTCCAGGGACATCTGAAATGTCAGGACCTCTTAAACAAAACAAATAATAAAGAACAAAAAAGGTAAAAAGGAAATATAACCCAAGAAGAAAAGTGATCCTGATTTTTAAATGTGTATACCTGCTAATAATAATTATAATAATTTTTTTCACTTTTCTATGTTTCTATACATGTTTGGGACAAACATGGATCTACACTCAAAATTAAGAAAAAAAATACAAAACGTGTATTAAAAAAATAAAAAAAACAGCAACGAGCGGTCTACTTTTTTCTGCCATTACTTTTCATGTTTCTTTGTATTGTTTTCTTGAGCACACACAGTAAGTTATCTCTAAAGCTCCATGCACACTGAAGCTCAAAAAAGCTTTTTCTGGACGCCAGATTGCGGTTGAAAAATGTGCTTTTAACAGCGTTTTGTACTAGTGTTTATTAGCGTTAGCGTTTATGGGCGTTTTCAATAAAAACACACAGAGGACACTCCAAAAATCCCACAGTGCATTCCAAACTCCCACAATGCATTGAAAAAATAGAATGGAGAACACTAATTAACGTGTTTTTATGAGCGTTTATAAGCGTTTATCGGCGTTTGACGTTTTTTTATGCATGGAGCCTTAGCCTTAGGCTCCATGCACACCGGAGCTCATAAACTGCAGTTTATTGGCGTTTGGGTGTTTTTTTTAAAAGCCCATAAACTCCACTCTATGTTAGCCTATATGTTCATGCACACATGGACGTTTTTTAGCTTTAACCCCCCTGACGGTCTTCCTGAGTCTGGCTCGGGGTGGGATTTTTGTACCATTAGCAGTAACCCCGAGCCAGACTCGGGACTGCATCGCTGGATCCAGGAGGACGCTTACTTACCTTCTCCCTCGGATCCAGCGTTGTCTCCCCGCTGTACGAGCGAGCCATGTCTCGCTCGATCTATCACGGAGCCGATCTCCGTTCCCTGCGAGCGTTGCGACGCACGGGGACGGAGATCGGCGCCAAATTCAAAAAGTGAAACATACAGTATACATACAGTATAATGTAATCTTACAGATTACATTGCTGTATGTAAATATTTCACATCCCCTTTGTCCCTAGTGTTCTGCCCAGTGCCCTGCATGCAGTTTTATATTATAAAAACTGTTCTTTATGCCTGGAAACTGGAGATTGTCCATAGCAACCAAAACTGTCCCTTTACATCAAAAATGGTTTTAGACCAGCTAGAAAACAGCGATAATAAATTGTAATCACTCACAGAATTGAGCGACAGCGATTTGTGGGGAGATCCGTCATCAAATACTGAAAAGTAATGACAGTAACAATTCTGCAACTGAGCAAATTTCAGTGTTTTTGATTTGATTACATTATTGAATAATTTTTATTATTGTTATATTATTATTTGGTACAATTACTTATAGTTATTTATTATATTATAATGTATGATTTAATTTTTCAAACTTTATTATACCCTGGATGTCTGCTAGACTCTGGTTTGGACAGATTTAAGAGAGTTATTCCTAAGAATTACAGGACTACAATATAAAACGCCAAATTTTCATGCAAAATAATTGTACCGCTTTTAGCACCTAAAATCCGAAATAATCGTACCGCCAGGGAGGTTAATGAGCAGTGGAGTTTATGGGCTTTTTTCTGAACACCGGAAATTTGCATTCAAAGTGCCGTTTTTCACCACCAAAAAAAGCCGAAAAACGCCAAACACCGATAAATGCTAGTAAACGCTCATAAACGCGGGTTAATTAGCATCCGGCATTCTATTTTTTCAATGCATTGTGGGATTTTTGGAGTGTCCTCTGTGTATTTTTATTAAAAGCGCCCATAAACGCTAGTACAAAACACTGTTAAAAGCATGTTTTTCAACCAGCGTTTTATGCCAGCAATCTGGCATCTGGAAAAAGCTTTTTTGAGCTTTAGTGTGCATGGAGCCTTATTCTTGGAGAATGGAGATGGATTTTGCTATTTCTTTAACCATCAGGAGCCTGGGTTTGCAGGTCCATACACACAAACAAACACACACACACACACACACACACACACACACACACACACACACACACACACTGCTGTCTTCTTATGCTGGTAAGCAGCTTGTGTTCAAGGCTATTGGTGATCCAAAATAAATGCTATCAGTTGCAATTATTTGTGCTGAAAATACATATTTGTTTTGTTTCCCTTTAGCATTGATTGCCATTCAGCAGTACACAATCAGCCCCCATCAACCGGTGAAAATGAAGAGAAGGAATTGTATACTTTTCACTAAGGAATAATTAATTTGTCTCAAGTATTAGAACAGAGAGATGCAGAGAGGCTTTGAATTGTAGTCTCAGAGGGCGAGCATTGTTTGTTCCTTCTAGTCTTTAATGAGCATTACTAAATGGTCAGGAAGAAAAAAATTACCTTCTTTCAGTAACTTGAGAGAGGTGAAGAATGAAGGGAAGCTATTAAATCTCACAAAGAAAAGGGACCCGGCTGTCTTCATTTCCACGTGCTCTTTTGCTACCTTCACAACTGCTTAGTGCTAATTACATAGTAAAAGAAGAATTAGTGAACACAGATGTCATGGACTTTGTTGCTTTGTAAACATGCAAGACTTCAATGGTGGCCCATCCATATGGGGTGCATGGGGTGCTACCCCCCTAATCCATGTGCCCCGGCCCATAATCTACATCAGGGATTTCAATGTTTGTTTTTTTTCCCGAAGAACATGATTAGAGCCCTAGCTCTAATTGGCTTCAAAAAGGGTGGGCTGCGAGAGTGCTCTGCGCCCCGAGCCCACCCAGTTATGTGACAATCGCAAATTAATATTCTCTAATGTCTTCCTGATTCTCCTCCTGGCCAATCTGGAAGCCGGTCCTGAGACCCGATTGGCCGAGAGGAGAAGTGACTATATTGGCCGCCGAAGAGGAGGAGACACAGGGGAACCCGCCGTGAAGCCACCGGGAAGTTGCAGAGGAGGAGGAGACACAGGAAGGATCCGAAGCTGCCAGCGACCTAAATGGGGTAAGTGTGGGGCTGGTGAGCGGATGGACTAGCAAGTGATTGGGGGGGTTGACCGACTGACTGGGGGGTGGTTTGTTTGCTCCCCGCCCCCAAATGGAGCACCAGCCGCCATTGCAATGCTCCTATCTACCATAATTGCATGAGTGGCCCTCTGCCTATGATGGCAATATAGAGAGGGCTGTCTCATACCATACAAATGGGTGGTGGTGTTGAATCGTAATGCCTCGTACACACGATCAGACTTTCAAAACCGTGGAACTTTGTCCAAAGGGTGTTGGCTCAAACTTGTCTTGCATACACACGGTCACACAAATGTTGGCCAACAATTACGAACGTAGTGACGTAGTAGACATACTACGTGCTTTTTCAGCTCTTTAGCGTCACTCTTTGGGCTCCTTCTACTAATTTCGTGTTAGTAGAAGTTTGGTGAGTGTTGATTTGCGCTTTTCTTTTCTCGTTTTTCATTTAGCGCTTTTTAGTTTGCACTTCCCATTTCGTGCTTTTCATTTTGTTTCTGAATGGCTGTTCATCAACCAGACATGTTGTGGAATCGGAGGAGATAACGTGTTATTTATTATTGGCCTTGGAGTTATTGCTTTGACATTATTTTTTGATTGAATAATAATTTGATTTGGTATATTTTCTATATTTTTGGATGCATTGAAAGCCCTTTTTGGTTAAGTTCTATTGGCAGATAGCATGTCTATTTTTTTTTTTTTTTTTAAGGCTCGGTTCACACAGGGGTGGCACGACTTGCAGCGCGACTCACAGACGCAACCTGCACACGACTTCAGCGGCGACTTGCAAAGCGACTTCTGTATAGAAGTCAATGCAAGTCGCCTGAAGTCGCCCCAAAAATAGTACAGGAACCTTTTTTCTAAGTCGGAGCGACTTGAGTCGCTCCTATTAAAACGGTTCCATAGTACAGAACGGAGCGCGACTTGTCAGGCGTGGACTAAGGCGACTTGTCAGGCGGTTCACACTAAGTCGCCTGGACAAGTCTCCCCTGTGTGAACCGAGCCTTAATGCACAGTAAAAAAATTGTGTAGAATAATACTTGGCTATGTGTTTTACTTCAAATGACAGTTTGGGAGTAGGCAATTACATTTTAAAAAATAGAATGTAAAATTGACAAGGGACACCAACATAGTTGTATCTTTGATCTTAAAAACTACGGGATAATGGTGTTGATGTAACTTGCACAAATAATAAAAAAAAAAACATAATAATATTATTCTTGATATCACTAGAAAAAAAAAACTTTGAAAATTTGTTTGCAATAACTCCATTAGTATCACCAGCAAAGCAGCTGATGATACCATTATTATCCCATTATAGAAGAAGAGAATGTACGCTGCATTTGGAGATTTCATAATTTGCCACACCGCGAATGTTATTACGAGCGCTAGTTTACAAGACCACTTCTGATTCCGAGCACTCGTGTTTGTACTTTGGACTTTTTTCCAACGGACTTGTGTACACACGATCGGAAAATCCGACAACAGACATTTGTTGGTGGAAAATTTGAAAACCTGCTAGCCAACATTTGTCCGCGGAAAGTCTGACAACAATTGTCCGATGGAGCATACACACATCGGATTTTCCGCCAACAGCCTGACATCCAAAATTTCCAGTCGGAAAATCTGATTGTGAGTAAGAGGCTTTTGTCTTTTTTAGTCTGTACACTTGCAAAGCACTTGAAGCACAAGTTCTAGTTGATACTTTTCCAATTTGTAGCAAATTTGCATGACAAGTCTCTAGCAAGAACAAAGTTGCAGTGGTGAGTCTATAGCAAGAGCTCTGCAAGTCGACTACATAAAAAATTATTAAATGTGATGGCTGCATTAGCTTCTTTTTAGGCTTTCTTTCCTATATTTTCACCTGGTGATCTAGACAGTAAATCTTTTGTGTTTTTTTTTAAATAGAACAAGCGCTCTTGTACATGTACAGTATCAATAGAGGGATGAGACAAACCATTTACCACTGACAGGGCTGCTTACAATGGTCAGTTTTTATTTATTCATATAAAATCTTTATCCCAAAACAGAACTCTTGGGCCGCGTACACACGGGCGGACTGTTCGCCCAACCTTGTCCGCTGAACAGTGTTTGGGCGGACAGTCCGCTCGTGTGTGGGTTTTCAGCGGACAGTTTCAGCGGACAGTTGGACGGACAAAGTCTTTCGGAAATTCCGAAAAACTGTCCGCTGAAACCGTGTTTGAGCGAACAGTCCGACCGTGTGTGGGCCTGTCCGCTGTACTTTCGAAATGAGCGGACTGTTCCCGCTCGGAAAGTCTGCCCATTTCGAGCGCGTGTACAGGTAGGCGGGGCCCGCGAAGGAGACGTCGCGGGCTCCGCCGCCTGGAATGGGCTTAAAGGGGAACCCCAACGCCGAAAAAAATCGGCGTGGGGGTTCCCCCAAAGTCCACACCAGACCCTTGTCCGAGCACGCTACCCGGCCGGCCAGGAAAGGGGGGCGAGCGAGCGCGCCCCCCCTCCTGAGCCGTACCAGGCCGCGTGCCCTCAACATGGGGGGGTGCCTTGGGGAAGGGGGGGCCGCGCGGCCCCCCCACCCCAAAGCACCTTGTCCCCATGTTGATGAGGACAAGGGCCTCTTCCCGACAACCCTGGCCGTTGGTTGTCGGGGTCTGCAGGCGGGGGGCTTATCGGAATCCGGGAGCCCCCTTTAAGAAGGGGGCCCCCGGATACCGGCCCCCCACCCTATGTGAATGAATATGGGGTACAATGTACCCCTACCCATTCACCTGTGAAATAAAGTACAAAAAAAAACACAACACAGGGAAAAAATATTTTATTGCACAGCTCCGGGGGTCTTCCGTCTTCGGGGGTCTTCTCGCCGGACTCCTCCGCTATCTGTGTGTAGCTCTTTTACTAGCGGAGGAGTCCGGCTTTCTTCCTCCCCGCCGCCGGCCTCTTCTCCCGACTTCGGGGGTCTTGTCCCCCTCTTCGGTTCTTCTGCCGGGCCACCGCGCCTTCTTGTAGCTCTTTTACAGGCGGTGGCCCGGTCTTCTGTCATCGCCGCCGCCGCCGCCTTCCGTTCTTGTTCTTCTTCTTGTTCTTCTTCTTCTTCCCCAGGAGATGTTGACTCGACGAGCTCTCCGGCCGGAATGCCAGAGCCGCGCTGTGCGGTCACTTATATAGTGACAATGGGGCGGTGTCACATGGTATATGTCACATGGGTTGGTCACATGGGTTGATGTCACATGGGGACTATGACATCGTAAGGGGGCGGGGTCACCATGTGACCAACCCATGTGACATATACCATGTGACACCGCCCCATTGTCACTATATAAGTGGCAGCGGAGCGTGTCCCTGGCATTCCGGCCGGAGGGAGCGACGTGTCAACATCGCCTGGAGAAGAAGAAGAAGAAGAACAAGAAGAAGAACAAGAACGGAAGGCGGCGACAGCGACAGCGGCGACAGAAGACCGGGCCACCGCCTGTAAAAGAGCTACAAGAAGGCGCGGTGGCCCGGCAGAAGAACCGAAGAGGGGGACAAGACCCCCGAAGTCGGGAGAAGAGGCCGGCGGCGGGGAGGAAGAAAGCCGGACTCCTCCGCTAGTAAAAGAGCTACACACACATAGCGGAGGAGTCCGGCGAGAAGACCCCCGAAGACGGAAGACCCCCGGAGCTGTGCAATAAAATATTTTTTCCCCTGTGTTGTGTTTTTTTTTGTACTTTATTTCACAGGTGAATGGGTAGGGGTACATTGTACCCCATACTCATTCACATAGGGTGGGGGGCCGGTATCCGGGGGCCCCCTTCTTAAAGGGGGCTCCCGGATTCCGATAAGCCCCCGCCCGCAGACCCCGACAACCAACGGCCAGGGTTGTCGGGAAGAGGCCCTTGTCCTCATCAACATGGGGACAAGGTGCTTTGGGGTGGGGGGGCCGCGCGGCCCCCCCTTCCCCAAGGCACCCCCCATGTTGAGGGCACGCGGCCTGGTACGGCTCAGGAGGGGGGCGCGCTCGCTCGCCCCCCTTTCCTGGCCGGCCGGGTAGCGTGCTCGGACAAGGGTCTGGTGTGGACTTTGGGGGAACCCCCACGCCGATTTTTTTCGGCGTTGGGGTTCCCCTTTAAGCCCATTCCAGGCGGCGGAGCCCGCGACGTCTCCTTCGCGGGCCCCGCCTACCTGTACACGCGCTCGAAATGGGCGGATTTGCCTCCGCCTTACGTGGGCGAGTCCGTTCATTTCAAAAGTTGAGCGGACTGTTTGGCAAACAGTTCGTTGAAACAGTCCGCTCGTGTGTGGGCAAGTCCGCTCATGCAAATTTTGAGCGGACTGTTTGCCGAAACTGTTTGACGAACAAGGTTGGGCAAACAGTCCGCGCGTGTGTACGCGGCCTTGCTGTAACTGCAGTGTGAGCTGGAGTTTAGCCTAAATGTTTTAGTGTATTTTAATCTGCTAATACATCTAACACTCCCCTCCTCCCAGACGAATGCCCCATATACACGGTCAGATTTTTTCGGACCACAAAATCCGTCTGATTTTTCCGATGGATTTTGGGCGCAACTTGTCTTGCATACACACGGTCGCACAAAGTTGTCAGAAAATCCAATCGTTCGGAACGAGGTGACGTACAAAACGTACTACGTACAACGGTACTACATTGAGGCCAGTAGCCAATAGCTTTCGTCTCCAAATTTCTTCTGAGCATGCATGGCACTTTGTGCGTCGTAATTCTCTACACACGATCGGAAAAAGTCTGATCGGATTTTGTTGTCGGAAAATTTTAGATCCAGCTCTCAAACTTTTTCCATCAGAAAGTCCGACAGAAGAAGTCCGATAGAGCCCCACACACATGACCCATACACACGGTCGGAAATTCAGATGGAAAAAGTCAGATCGGATTATGTTGTCGGAAAATCCGATTGGACTTTTTCCATCTGAATTTCCAACCATGTGTATGGGTCATAACAGTGCTGCTGTCCAAAAAGGTTCCCACTGTGCTCCTTCATCCAGAGTAGGAGCACTCTAAGCCTTGGTTCCCACCAGTGCCACTTTGAGGTCTCCTGACTTCAGCGTGGACCATCGGTACGATTTCATTTAACAGTTGTCAATGCAAGTTGCAATGAAATCACACAGAAATAGTGTAGAAACCCTTTTAAAATGCACTGCAACTTGAGTCGCACCGATTTGAACAGCTCCATTGCTGCAAATGAGGTGTGACGTGACTTTGAACTTTCAAGTCGCATGAAAAGTCGTACTGGTGTGAACCAGGGATAATACAGAAGGTGTGTTACTGACCAGCTCACCAGGTGAAAAGAAAGGGGAAAAAAGCCTAAAAAAAGAAAACTAATGCAGCCACCACATCTAATGATTTGTAAACTGCTATATATACATTTTTTGTATTTGGGTTTAATATTGCTTTAAGTGATAAACTGACAAGTGTGGGTGAAAATGCCTTTTTAATGACTTGAATACATTTGAACTTTGTTTTTTGGGTTTAGAAATACTTTAGAGATAGATAATTTTATTCTGTGCAGTTAGCTTCGATGTCTGGATTGTTAGCCTTTTTTCATCTGTAGTTTAACTGTTGTCACTATTGAAATGACTTGTCTGCAGGGAGGATGGCCCTTTTCAAACTTTTTACTCCTGAGGACCCCTTAAAATAATTTTCAGGTTCTTGGACAACCCTTGCTAAAAGGATTTTACCTACAGCTCAGGTTACATTAGCCTGAATAATACATTGATATAAAGTGTTACTACACGACTACACAAGAGTAAAATCAGTCTGTACTGTATATGCAGTAGGGATGGGCCAAACACAGCAGAATTACCGAACAGGGGAAATGTTCTTACCCGAACAGTGGACCCTATTGAAGTCTATGGGAGCACACATGTCGTCAACATGGTGGGGGGACAGGTGCTTTGGGGTAGGGGGCTCTGCCCCCCCCCACCCTAAAGCACCTTGTCCCCATGTTGATGGAGACAAACGCCTCGTGCCGACAACCTTGGGCTGTGGTTGTCAAGGTCTGCGGGCGGGGGGCTTATCGGAATCTGGAAGCCCCCTTTAACAAGGGGACCCCCAGATTCCACCCGCCCATGTGAATGGGTATCAGATACGTCATGTCAAAAAGTAATAAAATCAAGAAACAGTTTTTGACAAGTTCTTTATTAAAAAATAAAAACATAGTGTCCCTCAATGTACATCCATCGTCAATCATGACGCCCGCCAGAACTGAAAAATAGAAAGAAAATGCTCCGCCTCCAGAGGGGCCATCCGCTATCTGCCCACTCTGCACTTTGAAAGTTCTTATATAGACAAGCTTTAATCATCACAAGACTGCTGTATACTGCTGATGAGAAAAGCTATTTAGTGGTTTATATTTACTAAAATAATTGCGTTTCCATGTTCTGTGTACTGTTGGAGACCAGATATAGTGAATGGAGGGTCCTGGATTTAGTAACACTTTAACTTTAGTAGCCCCTGCATATTTGACATCAAGTACAGTTAATTTTGTCACCAACCTCCTACAAAATTATTTTCAGTAACATTCTTGAAATTAATAATAGTTGCAGAGAAGAAAGGCAGACAATGGTGCTGTCCTCCAACATAAGTGTAGAAGTAACTCCTTCATCGGTGGTTAGTGGAAAATGACCCCCTTGCATTGGTGTTCACTGAAGTTGGGAGATAAATCCACCATTGCTCACTGCCAAAGGAAGCCCTAGCAATCTTAGGAGGAAATATGGTTGAGAATCCCTGGTATAGCCAATATGGGTGTAAATCCATGCCCTGATACCTTATCAGGGGGGTTACACACAGAGTGCAGAGCTGTCACTTGTAAACACAGAAACTGGACTTCTGTGTTTACAAGTGATTGTGGTGAGCAGCCCCCCCCAAGGGTCTGAGCCAGAGCTGGTGGAACTGAGTTCCACCAAGTTCCCCCTCAAAAAAAAGCCCTGTCTGTAGTAAATTTGGCACCAGAGTACTAGAGAGTATCTGTTAATTGTTACACATACATGTTTTATTGGTTGCTTTGGGTTCCTTTATGAACAGGGCCGTCTTTACTGGGTAAAACAAATTCTTGCCCCCCCCCCCATGCAAATTGTCTCTCCACCCCAACATTAGAAAAAACAAAACACACACATACACTTATGTATTGCATTGTATTGTAACTGTACATTTTGCCCTCATGTTGTAAAGCATTGCACTATATAAATCCTGTATAATAATAATAATGATGGGGGAAAGAGGTAGAGAAGTCCAGGATGATGGGTTGGGGGGGGGGGGGGGTATAGCGGAGTCCAGGATGATGAGGGGATAGGAGAGTCCAGGATGATTGGGGGGAAGTGATTGGGGAGTTCAAGATGATGGCGGGAAGGGGGGGATAGGAGTCCAGGATGACACACAGGGATTGGGGGTGTGTACTTTGAGGTGTTTGTATCATACAGGGCACAGAAAAAAAATCAGTACTTGCATATCCCCCCCCTCCCCCCAAGTAACCATCTTTTGGTCACCTCTGCACATCACTTTGCTTACCTTTGCTCCCTCATCCAAAACTCACCTCTGTACCCGCCTCCACCCACAGCTCACCTCTGTATTCCACATTCACGTCTGTACCCCTCCATCCACAGCTCACTTCTGTATTCCCTGTCTACCTCTGCCCCCCCCCCCATCCACAGCTCACCGCTGTACTCCTCTATCCCCAGTTCACTTCTGTATTCCCTGTCTACCTCTGTCTCCCCCCATCCACAGCTCACCTCTGTACCCCTCCATCCACAGCTCACTTCTGTATTCCCTGTTTACCTCTGTCTCCCCCTTATGCACAGCTCACCTCTGTCTCCCCCCCACCCACAGCTCACCTCTGTACTCCTCTATCCACAGCTCACTTCTGTATTCCCTGTCTACCTCTGTCTCCTCCCCTATCCACAGCTCACCTCTGTACTCCTCTATCCACAGCTCACTTCTGTATTCCCTGTCTACCTCTGTCTCCTCCCCTATCCACAGCTCACCTCTGTACCCCTCCATCCACAGCTCACTTCTGTATTCCCTGTTTACCTCTGTCTCCCCCTTATGCACAGCTCACCTCTGTCTCCCCCCCACCCACAGCTCACCTCTGTACTCCTCTATCCACAGCTCACTTCTGTATTCCCTGTCTACCTCTGTCTCCTCCCCTATCCACAGCTCACCTCTGTACCCCTCCATCCACAGCTCACTTCTGTATTCCCTGTCTACCTCTGTCTCACCCCCTATCTACGGCTCACCTCTGCACTCCTCTATCCACAGTTCACTTCTGTACTCCCTGTCTACCTTTGTCCCCCCCCCATCCACAGCTCACCTCTGTACCCCTCCATCCACAGCTCATTTCTATATCCTTCCGTCCACATCTGCACCTCTGTACCCCCCGTTCACCTCATTACATCCCCATGTCCACCTTTGTACCCCACCGTCCAGCTCTGGGTTCATCTCTGTAACCCCCCTCCAACTCTGTATCCCCCCATGTCCACCTTTGTATCCCCATCCACCTCTGGGTTCATCTCTGTAGCCCCCCATGTCCACCTCTCTACCCCCTCCACCTCTGTGTACACCTCTGTTCCCCCCGTCCACCTGTGTACCCCCCCATCCACAGCTCACTTCTGTATCCCCATCCACTTCTGTATCCCCCCATCCACGTTCACCTCTATACCCTTCCCTCCACCTCTGTACCCCCCCGTCCACCTCGTTACGTCCCCATGTTCACCTTTGTACCCCCATCCAGCTCTGGGTTCATCTCTGTAACCCCTCTCCAACTCTGTATACCCCCATGTCCACCTCTGTATCCCCCCCACGGCCACCTTTGTACCCCCGTCCAGCTCTGGGTTCATCTCTGTAACTCCCTTCCACCTCTGTACCCCCCTCCACATTTGCACCCCCATCCACCTCTGTGTTCACCTCTGTACCCCCCTCCACCACCTCTGTTTCCCCCGTCCACCTGTGTACACCTCTGTAACCCCCATGTCCACCTCTGTACCCCCTCCACCTCTGTACCCCCCATGTCCATCTCTGTACCAGCAATTCTCTGCAGTCTGCACATATGAATCCCCTTCCTCTTCTCTCCAGGTTGTTCTTTCTTACCTGATCACAAGGCGGTGCAACACAGTCTCGCCTATGAGACCCAGCACACAGCCATGAATCTTCACTCGGCTGTGGGCTACACAGGTCCACCAGGCGGGGGTGGGGGTGGGAGGAACACGGAGCGCCGCTCTCACTCTGTCATTGTCTCCGGTCCGCAGCTCCTGACAGAGGGAAAAGCGGGACGAGCGGGCTCAAACATTTGAAGCCCACAGCTGTCTCACTCTCCTGTATAATTAATGTGGCTACTGCTTAAGAGAGCGGCAGGGGGGATCGGCTGCACCAGGCAAACTTCAGGCAGTGCAGGGCTTAAGTGGCAACTTCTTTGGGCCCTACAGCAATGACAGAGCCCAGGGTAGCTGCCCCTTTTGCCCTGCGTTAAAGACAGCCCTGTTTATGAATATTTTTTTCATAAAGGAACTTTTTTATTTCTTTTTGTGTTATCAAATAGGAAACTTTGAGATTAAATATAAGAAGAAAACAATATTTATTTTGTTGAATATTTTGCAGAAAATTCCAGCATAAAAAATATGCTTGTTTTGGTGTGTATTTACAAGCACTTATGTGAATTTACAGTTGTATGAGTTAAGAAACCCACGCATGGAAAATTATGCTGTTGGCTACAATATGCATTTATTCTAGCAATTAGAATACATTTTATGTGCATTTATGCACATATACATGCTTTAACATACGTTTATACTTGTGACAAAGCCCTGCCAAATGTAGGAGAAAATGACACAGGATTTGCATTAAGGCCTGATGCAAAGTTCCAGACTGGTTTCTGAGAAAGGAAAACTGTGTTTTTTTTGTTTTCTCCAGATTCTGTAGTCCCGTATTGGGGCCTGGAGCTTGAAGATTCCAAAGCATCTTGGGTGGGACAGAACCTTCAATCCTGTGTCCAGGTTTTACTGAGTGACTGCAACCTGTGGGAGTACTTAAGTGTGCAGGGTCTTTTAAATACTCAACCCTGAGAATAGCTTAGTTTGGAGACAGCTCCCATATTGGAGACAACCCTTGGATGGGGCTCACAGGAGCCCCAGCTAGGAGTCAGGGGACAGAAGGTCTCAACCAGGGGTCAGAGGAGCCCCGGCCAGGAGACAGGAGGTCTTGTCTCAGGAGTCAGTTGGACTCATATTGGGGTATCAAATGATGCCAGTAAGCTCCTCTCAGAATGCAGGCCTGGGGCATTATTTTTATACCGCTTAATGCTGCTGTAAAATACGAATCTATATACCGCTGTGTACATGGACACATTAGCTAAAATAAATAGCGGCACAGTCAGGGGGTTAATATGGCACACTCTGGAACTAGCCATATTCTAATAAAATGTACGTAAATAAGATGGGGAGAGGGGGTAAAAAAGAACACAATAGTGATAAAAAATCGACTAAGTAGTAAATGTTAGTGTTTGGTAATGCATATAAAATATTAGTCCATATGGTAGTCCTTGCTGAACACTTTTGGGCTGCCAGTCCTGAAAGAAAGATAAGGCTCTAGAATTAAATCACAAAAAAAGAAAGAGAGACGGCGCCCTCTAAGTGCAGCAGGTAATTAACACAGATTTATTATAAGAGGATTAAAAACACTCACAAACAAGTTATGAGGTACAAGCATGCATATAGTACTTATTCCATCTGTATATCCCGGGTAACAAGGATCTCCTGAGCTCCTTAAAGTGGGCTCCAGCCCCTTCAATCTGTTCCGATATCTGGTGGCGCTGTGGAAGCCTAGTGCTTCCTGATAGCTGGAACGCAAGCGGTGGAGGCTCGGTGAGGATCCATGATCTCTTGGAGGATTTTACTTCCGGGAGCGGGGTCAAAATGGCGGTGCTTCGGAGCATGCGTTCTCCTTCCTCAGGCTATGTGTGTAGCCATATTGCTTGTGGGAAGATATAGAGTCAGTAAGGGGAGGGGTAAGGTCAAACCTAGTGAAAGGGGCTGGACTAGGAAAAATGGAGTGCAGGGTAGCTATGGAAACGGAAACGGAAGAAAACATCAGCGGCAGACTATTGGACAGCCTTACAGTTATCAAATGATGCGGCTTGTCACCATATGTGTGCGAGTGGACACACGCTGGCAAATACGCCAGCCTATGTACGGCGCACAGGTTATGACCCGTGAGCACAGGGGATAGACATATACACACACAGGGGTTATATATTATAATTAATGAGTTGGGTTAAAGAATTAAAAAATGTATTAATTAGTATGATGATTGATGAATAATTAGTAAAATGATTGATAAATAATAAAATAATAGATACAGTATCGTATATAAGAGTAATATTAAATTGATAATAATATAAATACACAATAAGGGGAGGAAATATTTGATTTGAAGGCCAAGAATTGAGCAATCAGAGGTCTTTGATTATTCAGTTCTCAGTCTTAGAGGTGGCAGGGGACAGATTCAGCTTCAGACTGATGCTGCATCCACCAAGGTGAGTATGTGTGTTTATTTATTTTTTTATGAAAAAAAAATCAAAAATGCCTCTAAAAGATAATTTTTTTGTGCTTACAAAAATATAGTTTATATTGTTAGCTCTCAGGAACAGGGCCCTCCTAAACTTGTATTGATTTATTATAACTGTACTGTCTCCCTTACTTTTTAAAGCACCATGCAAACTGTTGGCACTATATAAATCCTGTATAATACTAATAATATAGTTATTGCATTGTCAGAAGGCCCTATTTAAGTTAATCTAATGATTGCTAAGGTTTAAAAGTTTCTGTATACTAAAAATGTGCATAAAACCTAGCATGTTTATTTCTAGAGATGAGTAGGTGTTTATAATCTCACACACAAATAAATCAATAAATGGCACACTGTTTTCAAATGTGTTTTGTAAGCAACATATTGATGGTTCCTGCATGATTAGTGTTAAATTTCTCCACTGCTTTGAAATTGGTTTTGTTTTGTACATGCTGAAATCATTAGATCTTCTGACAAATGCTGAACTTTGCAGAGAGTCCTCCTAGAATATGAACAAATAGCGCAAAATAAATAGTATTTACCAAAGCCACGTCCCAGAATTCTTTGAGGCACAAAGTCATTTTTTGCTTTCTGAAGTGTCAATCAATGTGGTAGATGTAGAGAAAACGGATCTCCATCATTCACATCTATAGACTTTAGATAAATTATTATTTTTATGACTTTGACAGGCAAGACGTGAACACGGTCCATACCCATCACAGTTTTCACCAGGCTTGTTCAAGCATCTCTGGTGATAATAACTATTCCCCAGAGGGGGAACAACGCATGCAATAATAGGCATGTGTAACAAAAATGCTGGTTATATTGTATGCAGGATTAAAGACAAATTCCTGGTGTGGCTATTTTTACACAGTTACAATGATCCATCTTGGACCAATCTAAGTATGAATTGGCCATACCTGTGGTATCTCGGTAACTGGATGAGGTGGAGAGGTGGGGTAACCCCATTCCACAAGTCCAATATGCTGAACCATTTAGCCAGAGACAGAAATTATAATGCATAATCTATTCTTGGGGTGGTGTACTAGTCTAGCATGATCTTCTGATTAAGGGTGGCCATAAATGGATCAAAATTCCCTGTCCCCGCTGAACTGGCTGAATTTTGATGAATGTATGGAAAGGCTGGTTGTACATGTGTCAATCTATGAATCAACTTGTGTAAACCAGTTGTTTTTCCTGAATGATCGGTGCTGCTGGTTATAGCTAGCAGCATTGATCATTGAATTCTGTGTGGATGGGGGATATAGGTTTTTATTTTTTTTGTTCAACCCAGTGTTTGAGCAAAAAAAAAAAGATTAATGTATGGCCAGTGTTATGCCGCGTACACACGACCGGACTTTACGGCAGACTAGGTCAGACGGAATCAGTTCGTCGGACAATAGAACATGTTTCAAATCTGTCTGATGGACTCAATTCCTATCTGGAAAAACGTTCATCTGTATGCTGGTCCAACGGGAAGTTACTGGGTACTAGCTATTGAACTTCCTTTTTTAGTCCCGTCTTACGTCATCACGTTCAAAATGAACGGCCTTTTGAACAGACTTAGTCCGTTCATTTGTGGCCAAGTTCGTTTGGAAATCCGTCGGAATGCCGCTGAAAGGTCCATCGGGAAGACCGTCAGACCTAGTCTGATGGAATGTCCGGTCGTGTGCATGCGGCATTAGGGTGCGGTAGTTGATGCACATTCAAATGGAACCATTCTTCTTCCAGGCCACCCCTAATGGAGAAGTGCATGGACTCTCTGATGACTCCTGTTCTCTTTAGCTCCACTAGTTGCTTGCCCAGATCTTCCAGACCTTCTATGGAATCCAACAAGACATTACTTTGAATGGTTTATTTTTCTGCAGATGTATATGACGCTGGGTACTCTTTTCACACCCCACATCCAACTGATTCTTAGAGAATAGCTCTCAACATCTCAGGAGTTGCAGTCTGTCCTTCTATTCCAACAACACTTGAGTAGTTCTCTGTGGAAATGCCATCTTCGGCTCCCCCTCACCAAAACAGATAGTGAGGAGGTGAGGGAGAAGAGAGGGTAGTTGAGTTCACTTGCTCAAGTAGCATTCAGTCCTGTAGCTTTACAGGGGGGTGAGAAGTTTTGTGGACACTTACTGGGACGTTCTTTCCATCCTTCTGCAGTGCTCTGGTTGAAATTACTTCAGAGACCAGTTGTACCCCAGAGTCCTTCTCGCAATTCAGTTCAGCTTTTGCTGCAACATAAGGGCTTGGCTGGTACTAATTCATATTCACAGAGGCTTACAGGCAAGTTGCTTCTCCCAGCTGCAGCTGCAGAACTTTCTCTGTCTGCCATAATTTGCCCAGGCCCTCTGCCAACACTTTCTGTTCTTGGGCCAAATGCTGGTACATTGGCTGTAGCATGGGGTGCACACCCTTCATTGTTTAGTTACTTTCTGAGTTGATTTTGTGGTCATCCTCACAATCAAGGAGTGGACCCTGGGGGGCCAAGCACACACAATAGCTAATGTTTCAAAGGCCCTTGATTACCCCATGACTAGAGCATCAAATCAATACATATCTGTTTTATGGGAACTTCTGCACTCTAATGCCCCAGATTTCTAGATCTTCCAAATTTTGTTGAGGCAGATGTTTCATATGTATGTTATAACAGGTTTTTGTACACCCAAGTCAAGCCAAAACTTTCCTGTAGATGACTTTCACTTGAGCAGGCATGTTCAGAGAAGGGGCCTACTGACTTATAAGGGAATTTGTTTGAAGTGGCTGGGGTTGAAGATCCAGTGGTCAGAGCTTGAACACATTTCTTCCTTCAATCATGCTTTGGTTGGCTGGCTTTTCTGCAGTTGGTAAGCATTATTTCCAGCCAAAGGAAAGCAAATGCCAAGGTATGCGTTTTTAATAGGTATGAGCTTAAAGCATATCTATGATAAAAATGTAAAAGCATTTTATCAATATCTACATTGTATTTAAATTATTTCTAGCCTACTCCTATTCATTGATCGTGATTTTTGTAAACTTACTTTGTGAATAACCCAGCAAATTTACTTTCTTGAATATTGCAACATGTATTCACTATGTAAATTTTATAAAGACCCCCCTGAAAGAAATATGTGCAAATATGTGCAAAAAGTGTAAAAAAAAAATGTTATGGGATCTTCAAACCTAAATTAAGTGACAATGCGGCCCAGAATCAATATAATAAAATACGTGATTACTTTAAAATGTGGAAACATTAAGGGGAAAAAGGGGGGAATATTGGGACATTGGGACATTATATATAAAGCACACCACTCAGGTAGGATGAGACATTCAATAAATATTGTATATATTATTAAATAGGTGGCAATAATGGGCATATTACAGTAATTGAAAAAAAAATTACTTGGATAAATAAATTGATACAACGCGCGTAAAACATGATTATTCCATCCTAACCTAATGTACAATTCATAACATAGTGAGCAATGTATCATATAGTAAAATAAGTATCAACGGTATATACCCAAAATAGGCACAAACATATAATCATAAAAAAAAAATTAAAAACAGAAATTGAATGACTCAGTCAAATAAAACCCTTAGTGTACGCATGGATACGATGATATGGCACCAAATATAAAAGCTTGACGCGTTTCGTGGAGTAGTATCCACTCATCAGGAGAAACCAATCTGGGAGTGCCTGTAATAGATTGTGAATATGCAATTATTTAATGGTCATAGATTAACACAGGAAGAGAGGGAACACCACCCATGGTCCTAGCACTCTTACCTGTGGGTATCTAATAAAGATTTAAGATAACGTGTATAGTAGACTTATGGTGGAGGACATCGGGGGATGAGAAAACAGTGGATGCTGCCTCAGCTCCCAGGGGATGTTTTCTCTTCCCCCGATGTCCTCCACCATATGTCTACTATTCTACTATTCTGTTCTTTCTGCCTGGAAACTTGAGATTGTCCATGGCAACCAAAAAGTGTCTCTTTTGTCAAAAGCGGTTTTAGACAGCTAGAAATCAGTGATGATAAATTAGAACACTTGCAGAATTGAACGATAGTGAATCGTGGAGAAATTTATTTTATTATTATTATACTATATTATTATTTTTTATAATTATTTATAGTTATTTATTATAATTATTTATAGTTATTTATTATATTATCATTTATGATTTTGTGTTTCAAACTTTATCATACCCGGGATGACTACCAGAACTACAGGCCTAAAATATAAAACACCAAATTTCTATGCAAAACAATGTACCCCTTTGAGACGCAAAAATCTGACATAATCATACTGCCAGTGTTGCTACGAAAATAAACACATGTCTTTTGACATTGACTAATTTGCTAGCCAAATATACATGCCTCATTTAAAGACCCAACTTTTATTTCTTTTTGTCATGTTTTGACTTATAGCCGTGTTTAGAAGCGGTATCATGATCGCCATTGTCACCAAGGTCACCATTGCATTATTTGCAAAATCAATGAAAGTTGCTGGGAGATGTGAATCAACAGCATTTTAAATGTTTTTTTTAAATGTCACTTTCGCTGTACTACATTGTTTACATAGCAGAAATCCGACTTAGGGGACCAGCAAAGCAGTTTTTAAAAAAAGGAATAGTGTGTTTTAATGTTTCACTTTAAGCATTATTATGTTCACTGCTCCCTGCAAAAAAAAAAATTTAATTTTAAATTTAAATTTTCTTTGCATTGGTACATATCCCCTGAGGCAGTGCCCAGCTCCCCATGCACTTTTTTGCCAATACCTGGGCTATTATCCTTAAAAATTGAGAAAATAGTTTTGACAGATTTGTCAACTTTTGTTTGGCTGAACTGTATCCTGGCAAAGTTGGCTCAATTGTAGTTTTTACCATTTTTTTTATGAACCTGGCAGGGCTCTTTTTAAGGGTTTAGACCTCCTTCTCTCTTTTTTCTTAATTTCTGGAACTAGAGGAGATTGATGTAATAGGGTACCCAGTTGGTTTCCTCACTAGAGCCCTCTGAATTCCTGCGCAGCATCTGGAGGAGGACTCCTCCTCAGGCACTGTGCCCTAAAGTGTTCAACCTTTCCACAACCACAACATCTCTTTACAGAATGTGGCAGAGCAGTACCCAATTCACTTTCGCCCGATTTCCTCCTCCCTGGGGCTAGGATACCCACAGCGCTCTGCACCTTGATGAGGGATCTCTGTACTCCTGCTTAGGTCTGTTGCTTTCCTGCCGGGGTCTCTACCACTTGCATATGACTGTCTTTAGTGAATGCTTGTTGCAAAGTGGGTTGTGACTGAGCCATCTGGGTTATCACTTGTGTAAAGACCTCAAGAATGGGAGGTGTCCCACCCCCCCGCCATTTTTAGTAACATCCAGGGCAGCCCGTGCTGAATACACAGTAACACCATCAATGTTTTACTAGTCTTACCCATGACCCTTCTGATCATTGAATTTCTGGGCCTTGACTGCCATGAAGGCCTCCTTTTCTTGGATCATCTCGATCAGTATAGAATAAGTAAATGCACCACTTTGGCCTCTTGTCCCATGCTTAAGCACTACATTATATGGTCTAAAGGTTATGCGCCATTTAAGAACCTGAGTCGGCAAGGCTTTACTTGTGACATCTGACTCCAATACACTCTTCAGCGTTAGTGGAGGATATTATCTAAGCATGTGACCAGAGTAGACAATTTCTCATTCTCTTGATAGGTTTGTTTTGAACAAATAGATCAGTTTTGCATAGTTTTACACTCTTCTGTAGATCACTTGAATCACTTCCAAACATTCAGCAGCAGTGCAAACCATCTTATCTCTTTATAGGTTACAGATAACATCAAGTAGGTGCTCGCAGACTTTTATTTTATGATGGTATCCACCACCTTCCATTCTTCCACAGCCTGTACTGCTCAAAGACTCAGAGTCCTCTTCCCGAAGTAGCTAAGGAGTCTTTCCTGAGAAGAACCAGAGCATTCTGTATCTGTAGTTGAAGGGTGCAGATGAGTTATTTACAAGCCTTCTGCTAGTCTTCCCATGTCCAGGGCTGGTGCAAGGGTGGCCGGTAAAAGTGCATTTTGCCTACCCCCCTCCTCCTTAGACCATCCTCCCACCACACTCACCATTGTGATAAGAGGGAATTGTGACAGGAGAGGGCTGTTTGGCAGTGTGACAGGAGGGGGGCAGTGGGACAAAAGTTGGCAGTGGGACAAAAGGCTGGCAGTGTGGCAGGAGGGGGGCAGTGGGACAGGTGGGAAGCAGTAGGACAGGAGGGAGGCAGTGTGACAGGTGGGGAGCTGTGGGATAGAAGAGGGCATTGGGACACGTGGGAGTCATTGGGACTAGTCTTCCCATGTCCAGGCCTGGTGCAAGGGTGGCCAGCGAAAGTGCATTTTGCCTACCCCCCATCCGGCACCCCCTCCCCACACCATCCTACCGCCCCACCTACCATTGTGACAGGAGGGCATTGTGACAGGAGAGGGCTATCTGGGCAGAGGGACCAGAGGGGGAAGTGAGACAGGTGGGGGGCAGTGTCACTCTGATGAGACACCTTGGGAATGACCAATCCTCCCAAGTGGGGGCAGTGTGATAGAAGGGGTGCAGTGTGATAGGTGGGGGGCAAAGGGACAATAGGGGGCAGGATGACAAGAGGGGCCAGGGTGATGGGAGGAGGGCAGCATCACAAGAGGGGGGCAGGATCACAGGAGGGGCAGCGGGACAGGAGGGAGCCAGTGTTACAGGAGGGGGGCAAAAAAACAGGAGGGGAGCTGTGTCACAGGAGGGAGGCAGCAGAACAGGAGGGGCAGTGTCACTCATGCTCACCTTGGGAAGCATCAGTCCTCTCAGATTTCACCTGTCCTGCTTCCCCAGATGGTGTCAGTGTAAAGTTTCTGGTGCCAGGAGGGGTAGCCGTGTTCCAGGAAGGCGGGGGGGGCTCCTTCATCCTGACCTCCTCCTCTTCTGGACCAGAAAAATGTGAGAAGCAATGCATGGAAGTTGAGGAGTGGGAGCAATGCATGGAAGTTGACAGTTGGGAGGAATGAAAAGCAGTTGAGTGGAGTGATTTTTTTGTATTTTGAACAGGGGGTAAGAGGTGGGTGGGTAATTCTGAAAATGGTGTCAGGTGGTGATGGAAATGGTGGGACTGGGGAGTCAGCAGGTGGGGGAAAAATGAGGAAATGCAGTTCATCATTTCCGTTCGCATTTCTAACTGCCGATTGTCAGGCACTTTATTGACACATCTTTCAAGGCTCTTGAGGAATAAAACAGCACTGTTATCCTCTATTTTTTTCATGCAGCCATGAGATCAACAAGCCTGTTGTATCGTTGTTTCCCCCTGCCTCTAGCGGCCCTTGATACTGATTGCCACACAGGAATTGAGGGAGGGATTATGTTTTCGACCACAGGAACTATGCTTGAGCATGTGCTGTTATCAAGGGACATTTCAGGTACCACTTCCTGGCTGTGTTCTTCCACTACCTCATTTTCATCCACTGAGTTCTCTTCTGCAGCTGCAGCTTTCCAGAAACTTTGGGTACTAAAATAAGAAACATGCAATAGAAACTCTATATTCTTTAAATATAGAAAAGGGGGGGGGGGGGAAACACCGCGCTATGCTAAACCAACACAAAAAGAAGTGAAAAAACAGCTGCCAACACTTCAAACAAAACAAAGTCCAATGAATATAAAACAACAAATAGTGTAGCGCTGAATTGTATAACATATCTATGTAAAATATAAATATGTAAACAATCATGAAAACTAAAAACACGGTAGAAAAAGTCCAACTTGGATAAGCTAGTGCACAAAAGTTGTGGTAGATCTTCTTCAAAAAAGAATGGGAGTTTTCACTGATCAAGTGCAACCAGATGTATCAACTTGTCTGAAGTGATCTAAAAGGTAGGTAGAATACTCTTACCAGAGAAGGTGACTCGTCAGTCTTACGACAGTTGAGTCAGAAACACTTGGGATCCAAACATGGAACCAAATGGTGGGTTGAAGATAGTCGAACCGGATGGTGGGGAGACTTCAAACGATGGGAGCCCGTGGAGGACGTCTCTCGGGGTATTCCTCGCTTGTATCTGGCACCCCACATTGCTTTT